>NC_137971.1:102558024-102773024 GCF_963924665.1 Micromys minutus
GTTTGCCATTAGCTATGAGGTCAGAACAGCCCCTTACTGGGGGGGGGGGGGGGGGTGACTTTTCTACTTCCCTGCAAAGGGCTCCTCCTTTTATTTGAAATTATAATGATTACAGAAGATGCCAGAGATGATTGGAGCAAAGGAAGGCAGAGGCTCCCCTACTGCTACCTAACCAGCCTCCATCACTAGGACTCTGCCCTCGGCCTGAAGCCTGCCGTCAGCTCCCGAAGGACCTTCTGCCTGCACACTAGTTTCCCACTTCGACTTCTGCCAAGACATATGTATCAGTCCTGGATCCTGGAGAGCCTCCAGCTCCGGCTTCTCATTCCAGCTCTCGGGCTGTGAAGCCAAATCCCACAGACAAACCAGCATAGGTATACTCTGCAGACCATGGCATAGTCATGCCCGGAAGCTCACCTCATCTCCCACTTGGATCCACTCCCAGACCTCGCTAGCTCAGACCTTTCTGAAAATCTCAGGCTCTTGCTCCCAGACCTTTCTCTTACCCCATGTGTTTTCTTGTTTCCTTGAAGATCCATTAAGACAATGAACTCTCTCTCTGCATGCTCACGCCTGCCTGAGTTTAAAATCACAGACCTTCTGATTGGCCGTTGACCTTGGATGCCATTTGATCCTTGTGAACTCAGGTTAATTATCCTTAACATAAAAATTATGATATTCACTTATGAACAATTTTGAAGGGAACACGTTAGCAAGAGTTCCTCATTCAAAGTAACTAAGCGTCATTTTGGTCCTGAATCTTCATACTGATAACCTGCTGTGGGGTTTGTCTCGGTGATGACTGCCTCTGCACTTACCGACTGTTAAATGTCTCACAGTGACTGAGTTCACAGCTCTGCTCTCACTGTTTTTTTTCCTTGAAAGACTGAGGCCAAGAAAATTGTAGAGAGATCTCCAGAGTAGATCTGATTCCAGAATGAACGTCTTGTAATGCCTGACACTGGAATTTCCTTCACCCTTTTTTTCCCCTACATACTTCAGTGCCTTTGTCTCTATGACTCACGAGGTCTGAACTCACTTGAGAAAACATGTATTTAATCAAAACTCACAATGGCTTTATTATGTCAGATGAATAAAGCATCCTTATGCTCACATTTACTGAGTCACCATCCTTTGCAAAAATGAATGTGTAGACTTTCCAAAAAGACCGTAGCGCTGCCATTCACATTTAGATTTGAGTGAAGGCACAAAAATCCTGAGGGAAATGGGTTTCAACCACAGGAGGAAAGAGGCAAAAGCAAGTAATTGGTAAAATGATACACCTTTGATACAAAGTTCAGTTTCACAGAATGGCATGGTGTGGATTGGAGTATTTCAGGAGCTAAGAAGGAGAGAAAATGTTTTTCACATATATATCTGATGAGATTAACACAAGGAAATCAAACAATTTGAAAATGTTTTTAGATGTTTAAAATAAGGAATTCTTTAAATAGGAAAGTCCACATGAGCCTCTGGGTAATAATTTTACCTGCTCTTCAAAACTAAAAATAATAGTAAAACAACTACTTCTAATATAAGTGTGTATGTGTGCATGTGTATGTATGTGTGTACATTTACGTGTGTATATGTGGAGGGAAATATAGTGAAATATATCATTGGAATAGCACATCACCATATCATTTATTCATTTTTTACATTAAAATAATAACAACATCCAATATTTTTGGCAAAACCATACTAAATTCTGGTTTCTCTTAATTTATAAGTCAATTTAATTCTTACAATTAAATTCCATGTGCACCTGTGGACTACTCTTTGTGAATTTTAAATACTTTACACACATTTTCATGACCAGTAAATGGTTGGAATCAGTTTTCAATCCGTCACTCAAATTTGCAAGTCTTCCTCTCTCTATCTCTGTAAAAAGCTATTTTTTTTTAAATATCAATTCCTATGATGCCAGCAGTTAGTTCTAGACTTTGCTAATCAGTGGGCCTTTTAACTCCTCATTCCTCAGGGGGACAAATGTCTTTACAAAGATCCTGTCATATATACAGCCAAAGATCATCAGTGTTTAGTATGTGCCATTTAGCATATTGAATGTTAGGGGTTGAGAGATATAGGAATAAATAGAAAAGCCTACACTTCATGTAATATACAACCTAGAGATTTTTTTCCATGTTTCCTAAAATTTATGGAAGGACAGCTTTTAAAATGACCAAGCATTTTAATATTCAACTGGTTTGACTGCTATTGTTCAGAGTTTTTTCTATACGGCCACTTTCTTACTTTTGCTTTCTCATTACCCTCTAGATGAACCTTCCAGATGGAAACCATGCTTAACTCTAATCTATAGGTAATGGCTGGCTTATTCTTTTTCTACGAGTGTTATTTCCTAAAGGAGATAGGTGAGCACACATATGTGCTCACTCTTGTTTCTAGAAAAGATGGGAGGTGGCGTGTCAGTTAATTTAAGAACCTTTCAGCTGGCTGCTCTTAGCAACAGTCTTCAACAGTTCTGCCTACTCAGCCAGAGCAATTTTCTTAAGGGGATAAAGCATTCAAAGCATTTTAGTGAAGAAATGGGAAATAAATGGCGTTGACCTGTGCTTAAATTCAGAAGCCCTTTCACAGGAGTGAGTCTACTAGAAATAGAGAAGATGTCTGCTGCCACATGCAATTGGTCTTTTCTTGGCATAGTTTTGTGGCTCCACACCTGAAACAAATGCAAGAGACTGCATCACAAAGGACCCACGGTCCTCCGGGGTGGCTAAACCTAGACTTCATCTTAAAAAGGGAAGAACAAAGTTCTAAGAGTCCACCTGAAAATTATTCCATTGTAATAAGGACACTAAATAATATCTAGATTCTGAGGTTGTCATGGAGATAAAGGTCGGTATCAGTTTATAAGCAGCTAAACAAAGCAAATTCCTTCCCATTTTTGAAAATCTATTGTTTTAGTGTTTTTAAACCTCATCACATATGTGTGATTGTGAATGTTATACTTAGGGTCATCCATTTGTCTCTAAGTGCCATTGACTTCGAGAGCCAATTCAAACCTGAAAATTCATTTATTGTCTTTTAAGTACCTGGTGGTTATTGTTAATTTTATAAAGTGGAATCAAAGAGAAATTAAATGCAGTTCATGGTATCTTCAAAATGTCTAAAACTGAACAATCATGGGCATATCATACATACTATAAGCGTGGAAGACTGAGTGGAAGGATGTTTAAGTTGGCAGGTTCGTACATATGTGTGCTAGGGATACCCCAGACTCTTCTTTCTTATGCCTTTGTGGTAATTTAGAATAAATTGAGAGAAAGAATCTCATGACACAATGGAACTTCATAAGATCTGGTGGCCAGGGAAGCCTAATGAAGAAAGATCACACAAACGGATTGCTCACGGATAAGAGAGATAATAATAACATTCTTTGGTCTCCCTCCTTAGAAAAAGTCCTTTCCATTATCAGGCATAAAACAAACTCAGTATAGGATAAATGTTTATTTGCTAAATAAACTAATAATATTCTTTTCGGTATGTGGCATTTTATATGTAGCAAATAAAAATATAAGGTGGCAGATGTTAAAACACCAAAGTTATGCAGAAAAGATTTGAGGTTCTGTCTAGCCAGAAAGGAGGCATTAAGTCAAGGTCACTTGATAGACTGTAAGCAAGAACAGGGGGTCAACCATTTCAATGATATTGCATAAATACATCACAGAAAACATCTCAGTTTACTAGTTAGATTAAATGGAGTTTACTCTCTCAGGTGGACTAAAGAATTTTTTAAAACTGCTATCACCTACGGGAATAATATCAGATTCTCAAGCTGGTCCCAAATTATGGCTAATTTGCTTCTCAGACCTGAAGGAAATAAACATTGATTTTTAACAACTCAGAGAGATAACAAATAATGAAAGCGGGATGGTTGAAGTTGACTTAAGCCTAGTATCACTTAATCCTTTGAAATATTCAGTTGCATTGGTATAGAACTTGATTTGATTGTTTTCTAAGCTGATTCAGAGGAAAAAGTTAACATAACATCATAAAATAAATGAAAAAAAAAAAAACAACTGAGCCCAACAATTGTAAATTAAATTTTAGGGTATTTTTTCAGGCAAATATTTCTTTAAAGACCTTTAAAACAAAACGTATACTAACACCAGATATTTAAGTGAAATTAGAGAACACTGTGATATTATAAAGTAAAATCAAGTATTTGAGGGCTATGTTTTTGGGTTGGTTTGGTTTGGTCAAGAACAAATTAGAAATTTTCACAGTGGTTATAGAGAGATGGTATAAAAATGTATTAGGATCTTACAGTGTATAAAACCAAGCTAAAACCAGCTACACATTGGTTGTTAGTAGAAAGCCAATTTAACCTAGAATAGATTTATATGCTTGAAAGTTTCCTCCTATACTGCAGGAATATATACAGGTTGAACCATTTTACAAATAATTACAGATTTGCATTTAAAGATATATTGGTTCTACAAAATTCCTATAGGTGAAAAAAGGATTTGGGCACAAGCAGATTCTTATTGACTTTCTTGGCTTGACTATACAGATATAAATGATTGGTAGTGGAGAAGAAATACATGAAATTGGTTTGATTAGAACAGGAAGTTACCATAAAGGTTTTAGATTCCTGAAGTGAGTTGTACTAGAATTGAGAACTGCTGGAGAGATGAAGGCTCAGTGCCTGATATGCACGCAGGAAGCCCTAAGTTCGGATGAAAAGAGCTGGGAACATGTCTTGAATCCAAGTGCTTGAAAGGTAGAAATAGGAGAACCCATGAATCCCTCAAATCCACCACGACCATCAAATTACTGAGCATCAAGTTCAGTGAGATACACTATTTCAAAACAGTAGGACGGAAAGCAATGCAGGATGATACCTGACATGGATCACTGGCCTACACACACACACACACACACACACACACACACACACACAGGAGGGAGGGAAGGAAGGTGGGAGAGGGGGAGAGAGAGGATGCCTTTGACTGCATTGACAATATATTCTCACTTCTGCCTATTCAAGGGACACAACAGACATTGTGTTTTCATGGTAAGTGATGCCTGCAGAAAGTTAGAAACCAGAGGGAGGAAAATAGATCCAATAACCTGAATTAATGTCTTTTTCTGGTTTTGTTCCCTGCAATACTCATCTGTCTTTATTACGCAGGCCCAGTTTTACCTGGAAACGGTGTTATTACAGTTGTCTGTAGCAGAGTCTGTCCTTTCTGTGTGTTCTCTCGGGGTCCTGTGTCGTCGCACACTCCCTGCCCTTTTAGATTCAGGCAGATCATGCTCACTTATCACTAGAATAAGTGACTCTCATGGGATAAGCCACAAGCAAAGGCTCCTCCCTCTGGCCTTGGAATTATCCCAGAAACATCTCATCACAGTGCTCGGTAGGAGTGGTTAAGCTCTAAGTAATGCTTAGTGTTTGACAAGGAAGGAAAAGAGACTTTGCACCAGCTTAGAGTCCGAACCTAGGAATCATCAGGGCCATGACTCCACACTTTCTGACTTTCCCCTAGGTTAACAGAATCGAAAAATATAAATATGAAAATGTCACAATGAAACCCTTTATTATGGTTCATTAATAAACGCTAGAAACTTAAATTACATGCAAATTTAAAAAGGTATTTAAGAATACGTGATAGAGCCCCTCATTTTATTTGATAATCTACATATTATAGGAAGATGAACTGATGGTCTAGCATCTTAATGAAGAGAATTTTCCTCAGTATTCCTCAGTTTCCTTATGTCTGCTCCACTGAGTTGCTGTTGAGGGCCTTAAGATAAACGTTTCAAAGGGAAATTTATATAATGATGATAAACATCACCATAAAATATGAATGAGATTGAGGCTTCTTTCTAGCAAATAAAAGAGTCATGACAAAGACATAAGTGGGAGGCATTAAGCAAACACAGAAGGCTCATGTGCAGACCACTAAACCCTGTGACCATTCTCACAGAAATTCAGTGTACTATATCCCTGAGACAGCTTGCATAGCCCTTGTTTCCTAGCTCCCTGCAGCTATTATTTCCCTCAAAAAATTTTCAAGATAAAAATTCAAACCCCCAAGCTTCGGAGGATGTCTGTACCCACTTCAGCCTAAACAGGCATCCGGTTTCCATCACGAGGGAGCTCATAGTCTCCCTCCTCATACCGCTGTAGATAAGACCCTGTCAGCACTTTTATTATAAAGACCTTTTCTTCCCTCTGGCTTGAGAGAGCAACCATAGCAATTTGCTGAGGATATAGCTCCAGTTAAGGGCAACGTACACGGTTAGAAAATGTTTTTGTTTCATAGAACCCGAGAAAGGTTTATTTGGGAATTAGACAGCCTGCAGAATCCCTAGGATTATTTCTTTGGTGTAGCGATTTGACCTTCAAAGTAAAGAAAATAAGGTTCAGTGGTATTTTCAACAAAATCTGAAGCATCCGATTTTAGGAAACAGGTTATACTTAGATACCTTTGGGCCACAATAGCTCTGACGGGAAGAGCCATAAGAAGATGGCTGAGCCTGTGTACACGTGGTAGCTGCTCTGAGAGCTGGAAGCATCTTCTCCTACGGTGGGAAATGGAGTCACAGAGGAAGAGAATGCAGGGCCAAACAGGACATCGTACTGATAGGCAAATTGAAAGTGCTCAGGAACACCTCGGAGAATGTAGGTCTGATAGAAATAATATCTGATCATGCCCACAGGATGAGCGCTCTTCTTCCCTGCTACTGAGTGTTATGGGTAACACTAGGAAGGATTTATTTTCTGGATGATTTCAATATTATGCAAATACAAATAAAAGTAAACAGGAAGAACTTTCATCTGAGGGACTGAGAGAAAGAAAACAATATTAGTTTTGTCTAATCTAGTGAATATTGATGTTAGATATTACATGTTGGTTCCCTTATTTGGTTGGGGGAATTGAGCACATAAACCTGCTTCTTTTCATTAAACAACGAGGAACCTGAAACTCGAGGGTGAAAGAGTTTTCTCAAGGGCATACAGTTAGCGCTCCAGTCACTCCATTTTTATTATCAGTCTTGCTATGAACCTTTCTGCCGGCATGCCCAGAAGCACATGCATCGGGCTCACCCAGAACATCCGCTCTTGGTCCAGCCAGCGTGATAGAGTATAATCTGACACTCTGCTCTCGTTTCTCCTGTTTCCTCCCTACCTTGTCCTAATAAAGGGGAGTGCGTTCTAGTCATGCCATGAGTTTTGGATGTCTGATTCCTTTGACATTTCTCCAGCACACAGGGGAAAAGAAAGAAAACCAAGGTGTAGGGAGTAAAAACATAGTGATGGGTGACAGGTTTGAAACTCACTGCAAATTGTTTTCCTGGGTGATATAATGCAGTGAATTAGAAAGGCCGGATGAATAAAGTTCAATCACTTTCAAAAGGCTTTCTATGACTTCACCTAAGGCTTAACAACGATCCTTTTCCCCTCATGTGCTTCATGTTGGCAGAAAAGATACCCATCCTACCAGAAGATAAAAGTAAACTTAGAATATAAACTATTTACAGTGCTTCATTTAATGTGGGTTCTAAGTATGAAAAAGTGATAATATCAGAGGGGGACGTTAATTTCTTCCTGAAGGTACATATTCTAAGTAAGGTACAGATTATTTTATTTCAAGACTTTGGAAATTTATAAAAGGTGATTACATACCAAGAGTTAGTTCAACTCAATTCCTGACCACCACCCCCTTTTTAATGTATGCTTTTTACTATAAACAAAAAGGTTCCTAAGACAATGACTATATATTTTTGTGATTGAATGATTATTCTAAGACGCCTACTATAAATTCTAAACATACAAGAAATGGTCAAGGTTCAACTAGAAATGAATTATTGGACAAGTATATTCACATCCTCAAGTGGAAAATATTTTTAGAAAATAAAGATAGGTACCTAGGTGTGGAAAGAGACTGGAGAGAGGCCTAGAAGGCCAGGAGAAGGGCTGGAAACATGCAGCTACTGGGGAATGTGGAGGAAGTCTCTAGGAAGTCCCAGGGATGAAGAAGGCACACAGGAGTCAATGTAGGTGATCTCAGCAGAGATGCCTAATAGTGGGGTGGGCATGGAACCTAAAAAGGACACCTTCTGTAGCCAGGCAAGACCCCCAGTGGAGCAATAGGGACACCAATCCACCCACAAAACTTCTGATGTAAAATTTGCCTAAAAGAAATGCAGAGGAAAAGGTAGAACAGAGATTGAAGGAATGGCCAACCAACAATCAGTCTGACTTGAGATCCATCTATGCCAAGCAAGCACCAGTCCCTGACACTATGAATGATACTCAGTTAGGCTCACAGATAGGAACCAAGAATAAACTGTCCTCTGAGAGGCTCTGCCCAGCAGCTGGGAGAAAGATTGAAGTACCTGAAGGTAATTAGGAACCCCACAGGAAGTTCAACAGTGTAAACTAACTTGGACTCCTGAAAGCTCTCAGAGACTAAGCCAACAACCAAAGAGAAGACAAGGGCTGGACCCAGTCCTCTGGCATATGTGTGTTAAAGGGCTGCCTTATCCTGCCTCAGTGAGAGATTTGCCTAATCCTGCAGAGAATTGATAAATCTGGGTAGGATGACCCAAGGGGGGGAAGGCCTACTCTCTCAGAGGTGAAGGGGAGGATGGGGGAGGGACTCCGTGAGGAAGAATCAGAAGAGAAGCAGCATTTGAGATGAAATAAATGAATGAATGAATGAATGAATGAATGAATGAATGAATAAATAAATAAATAAATAAATTGATCCGCAAGAAAAGTATGTAGCTCTCCAGTCAGTTGGCAAGTGAATAGGTGCATCTAATGGCTGTCATACTATCTGAGATCTCATAAAAGTGATCCTCACTAGCCAGGATTAATTACTGTTTATTTCAGATATAAGACAATAATATTATTAATCATAATCTGTGACAATGAAACAGACTATCATTTAGGAGATTTTGACTTTATTGTTGTTGTTGTTGTTGCTTATCAAATGAGATGATTTAAGCCACCTCAGAATCTTGGACAAAGCTGTTATAAAAGTAATGCAATGAAAATGCCCTCAAAACAACACTTAGATTATTACCTGCAAAATCATATTGATATTTTAAAAAATACTTTGTTGTTTATAGTTTTCAGAAGTTATTGTTTTAAATATATTTATTCTTTGTCTTAATCATTTGAATTTTTATCAGAAAAAGCACCATTCTATATTTAACAATGCACAATGTGTTTGTAAGTCTAACATGAACATTAGTATATGTGAAATGTGTATAAAGTAACTTTGATTGAGTTTCATTACACTACACCAAAATTTTTGGCTAATCTGTGATGTATAATGAAGTAAAAAGCACTTGTGTTCTAAAGAGATAATAATTTTTGTAGCAGCAATTTCCATATGGTATAAAGATTCTATTGTATTTAGGATCTATTAGTTTCTCTGCACATAGGAGTGAATTATTATTGATACTATGTCCAGGTATCTCATCCCAGATGTCTGTCATAAGTCAGAGTTCCATCTAAGTTTATCCATTCAGATATCTTGCTCCGCATGTGTGTGTTTATGTATGAGCATGTATAATATATATTAAAGGCAACAGAAAGAGGAGAACAGAATTATTATGACAATAATTTCAATCTAAAAACATGTGGGCTCAAGCCCTAGAAGAGATAATGTTTTACTCCAAATATAAAGGCAAGAAAAGACTAACAGTAAAAGTTAGTCAGCCAAAACCAGTACCATTCAGGTGTCTTGAGGTCCAAAAAGAGGAAATTATATTATTTACACAGTTTGCCAACTCAAATTTTGGTCTCATCCACAAGCAACTGATAGATACATAAAACATAGGATTTGACTAAATATTTTGATAATTCAGAGACCAGTCAGTCAGGTTGCCGTATAAAATTAACGACCACAACAGGTTTAGAGGAGAGCTTAGTCTGGGCTTCAGACAACATGAGCTCTAGAAAGTATTATCCTACAAGAGGATATTGCAGGTAAACTCCTGGAGATGGTGATGGTAGTAGACGGTATATGACTTTCCGTTTTTATTCACTGTGCTCCTGTTATTACACCTACTCACTACCGCTCTCCCTTTTATTTTATACCTGTTGACTGATTTTTATGAAAAATTGACATCTCATTTTACTGTCCTTTTAGTTACTATTCACACAACAAAAACAAATTTTCGCTCAGAGGAAATAGAATTTATATCCGGATAGCATAACTGTGGTGTGAGATGAAAATATTAGTTGCCAGAAGTAGTTCATAAGAGACTGGAAGCAATTTAGTTCAGAAAGAATAGAGTACTTTTCCTTACAGGGCTTCAGAGCATTACCTAAAAATACCTGAGTCAGAATAAGTCCAAAGCTCCATGAACTAGAAGGATTCTTGGGGTCCTGAAGTCAAAATTTCTTTTCTGGAATCATATATTTAATGGCAGACTAATTGTCTACCATTGATACTTATTTACTCTTCTGGGCTTTCTTCAGAAGTCTAACATGAACTGTCAAATGCTTAAAAGACCTGGAACCAGCATCTGTTCTAGTCACAGGGGACACAGCGTGTTTGGGACACTCGGCACCTGTTTCAGCTTTTAGCTCATTTGTCTCTCTCTCTTTCTAGGTCAGGTTTAATCTAGGTTTTGGAGATGTGACTTACAGCACTTCTAGATTCCCTGTGCTATGGCATTAAAGCACTTTGATAATGTAACGGTAAATTCAGAGATGCCTGTTTAACAGACATAAATATCAGTGCACTTAACTGTCATGTTTTGTTGTTAATCTGTGCATGTTTTAGTGGTAAGCAGAGTGGTTTTATTAAAATAGAGGAGAAAACTTATTGGTTATTTATTACATATCTAGCAATGTGCTAAATATTTTCATTGTGATCACACATAGCCTGTACCAGCCAGGAGGGTGCTAGGCGCTATTCTGCTTCTTCCTGATGAAATGTGTCACTTCTTTCTGTTACCTCACCTTGAGGCCTAGAACTTCTCACAGTAGTCAATGCAGAATAGAATAACACTGAGTTAGAAATAGGGAGACCTGGTTGTAGCTCTGACTTTCTTCACGGAGTGACCTTGAGTAGGGCACCTCCTGTCTACATGATTTAGTGACCTCGTGTGGAAATGAGAGCGTGAGAACTATAAAAAAACGCTGTGTTGAATCAAAGTCCTCTAAAAAGAAGTAGTTTTAGCTACTTATACAGGATGCAGTCCCAAAGATAGTGTGCCTGGATTCAAATTCACAGTGCTCCCTGAAAGATGGGAAAGTTATTTCTAGTTTATATGTACTTGTAGAAAAGGACGTGCTACCTGAAAGAGTACTGTAGCTACTCAGGAAATTAAGGCAGTCTCTAGACATAAAGTAATTGCATTCAGTTATCTAGGAGCTATGTCCCTTTCTGGGTATGTTTTAAAATGTGTACAATATAGTTCCCTGAAGATAGCTGTTGTAAAGATTAATTAAGGTGACATTTAAAGCAGTGCAAGAACGTGGAGAAGATTGTAGAATTCCACACCATCCTGTGTGTGTGTGTGTGTGTGTGTGTGTGTGTGTGTGTGAGTGTATGCCTGCTTGTATGTGTGTGTGCACATGTATGTGTTTGTGTGTGTTGAAATAATTATGAATTACTGCATGGATCTTGTAAATATCTTCTCACTAATGTACTCAAGTTGGATTTTTGAGACTTTTTAAATATTATTTATTATCACATTTAGATACAATGATATAGTTAAGAGGCTCACATTAAATTAAAATCTAACAGTTTTAATTCTATGAGAATAAAATAAACTATATCTTATTTGTAAATTTATAAACTGGAGAAAATATTAACTCTGAAAAAAAAGTTTTAAATATAAAATAATTTGTGGTAGAGAAAATTCATACAGCCACCTTAAAATGAATTTAGGTATAACCATGATAAAGTATTTTACATATACTTTATTTCCTTATTCTAGTTAAAGAAATGATTTCCAATCTAATAGAAGACATATCCCTTGGGATAGATGCTTTAGTTTTGGAGGTAGCAAATATGTGGGTGGTCTAAACAGCTAAAAATGAAGATACATAACATACAACTATTAAAATATGTCCACAAAGCCCAATGTCAGTTTAAAACATCCAAATTCAAACTCTGCTGGATTACATATATACTTCTTTATAAGATCAGCTCTCACCGAGGTTGACATCATAATATAGTTCATGTTTGTAGCCCACAACCCTCCTCTTCCTGAGTCCTCAGAGGACATATATTTAGAAATAGACCAGTGAAAACAAAACCAAAACCTACTGAGAAACTGAGAAAACACACACTAAAATTATTAGCAATTCATCTCTACAAACTATTTGGAAAAAAAACTACCCTTCCAATAACTGAAAATACATAGCGATATGGCAGTTTTGAGCGCCTGAGACAATAAATCACGTCAAACAATGGTCAATAAGCAAGAATAAACAAGGAGACTTCTATGTAATAGAATGAGCTAGAACAGAAGGTCTGGTATGGAAATAACAGTAAGGAGCCTGGGGAGCTGTCCACGAGGCAAGTGCTGACATTATCTTCTGCTCTTTCGTGTGTTAAGAGCATCCTCTGGAGGTTTAGTCAATTTCTTTCTTCTCATCCTTCATCGTCCCAACCCCCAAATTTATCCTGCTGTATTTTACTTCCTTTCCTGAGTTATTTCTCTGCCTTCTTGATTACTATGGTAACTGGAAGAATAACGATTGTAAAGCCCCAGGATAGTGCTTACTTGATCAACCAGACTGAATTTTCCCCTTAGTTCCTTAATGCATGGCCACATCTCTTTTACTTTGAATTTCATTCCTTCTTTCGCCTATCTCAACATGATAAGTATTCTCTTCTTCCTTTTGGAAAATCACCATATAAAAGAAAGAAAAGTTGGTCTCTAACACAAGAAGCTTCTAACTTCTTTGAAGAATACTTTATAAAATGTCTGCATAAACCACTGTTAACTATTGTCTATATGATTTTGAAACATTTTCCACAACATTTGTCAATCTTAATATGTCAAAGATGATGTTAAAGGCAAGTGGTTCAGTCTTCAGGCTTAATGTCATTACTGAATGATTTAAGTTTTTATAACAAATTGGAGGAAAACTTGAGGTGCACTAAAACCTGAAGCATTTATTTTTAATAAATAAATTTATGATGTACAATATATTTTGTTAAACAGTCACTTCTATCCTTGTATTAAAATACCCATCTTCTGGTCACAGTATCTGTCTCTGTCTCTGTGTCTCTGTCTCTGTGTCTCTGTCTCACTGTCTCTCTCACTCTCTATGCATGAGTTCATGTGTGCATGTGTGTGTGTGTGTGTGTGTGTGTGTGTGTGTTTGAGCACTGAATGGGGACTTGTTTAGTGTGGGGGTACACACCTGTTAACCCTGCACTTTAGAGGCAGAAGCAAGAAGATTAGAAGTTCAAAGAAAGCATGTACTAGCAACTTCAATATAGCCAGAGATGCATCCAAAAGTGAGTCTTAACAAAACAAAACAAAAGAAGAAAAAAGATACTAAAACTCATATGATAGTTTTAAAATATAACAAACATGACATTTTCCATTTACTTGATTTATTTTGTGGTTATATCTTAGATCTTGTGCATGACGTATAATGAACATGAGAACAGGGGCATTCCTCGAGATTTGGACTTTGTTTTTTGAAGAATATATATATATATATATGTAAGTATGTATAGAGAGAGAGAGAGAAAATAAAATATTTGTACATATATGTATATATGCATATATATGCATACAGAGAAAGAGAGAGAGAGAGAGAGAGAGAGAGAGAGAGAGAGAGAGAGAGAGAGAGAGAGAGAGAGAAATAGACACAAGACACAGAGAGAGAGACTGCTAGGTCAAATGGTTGCTTCAATTTTAGTACCTTAAGAGTCTTCCTAAATGTCTATACAAATTTACTTTCCTACCACTAAGGTATGTGTACAAAGAAGCCCCTTTTTTACTTTCTCACCAACATTTATCATCTCTTGTCTTTCTAATAGTAAATGTCCTACTGGTATCAGGTGATACTTCACTCTAGCTTTGATCTACACTTTACTAATGGAAGATTATGTTGAAGACTTTTCAATATATCATCTTTGGAAATTTTTCAAAGATGTCCATTCAAATCTGTCAGCTATTTTTAGCATGAGTCATATTTCAATTACATCTTTTTAACTTCATAAAGCACAGTAAACAGGAAGCAGATATTTTAAGAATAATCTCACAATGTTAGGAGATCAAATATTCTGTGTTTTACTGTATGGCTCTGCTTTTGAAATGGTAGAGACAAGAAAGGAGAGAATAAAAGGAGAAGGTCAAGGATACTTAACATCCCTCAATACAGCCACAGCCAAGATAAAGGGAAGGAAGCCATACAACGTGGTCCTCAGGGCTCCATTAATCATCTGGGTCTTTGCAGATAGAAAAACGAGTCAACTGAAAATGAAGTATAAGACTATTCTCTGATGACACATGAACAAGAGCAAATAGACCTTTCTGAAAGCCCCCTTTCCATGGAAGTCATCCTCTTAAACGACACTGGACGGGGACAGCAATGGATTGGGAAACATGATTGGTCTGATGGAAAGACACATAGGCAAAGGCAATTCTAGTTCTTCTCATGAAACTCTGCACACACATGACTGTGTGTATTCTGGAATTAGAAAAGGGATTGAAATTGCTTCTCTCAAGAGCCTTGAGATTTCTTTCATCATGACACTCTTGTATTTTAGTGTGTAGCATCTATAACAGTAGCTGAAAGAGAGCCTGGTACAGTCATAAGTTATAGTTAACTAAACCTCAGGACAGCCAGCATACAGAAAAGAGGGCCCTGAAGAAAGCTGAGAAAAATCATTTACAGGGATGTCTATCTTGATGATCAAATTAGTCAGCATCCTTCAAATTATTACATGTTAGTAAGATATTAAATATACTCTGCAGATGACATTTAAGCTGACAACCCAGTCTAAACAAACAGGAGTTTAGGTATTACCATGTTAAGTATCTTTCAGGAAAGAACATAATTACACATCTTATTCTTATTTTTGCACATTCTATATAAAATGAGATGAACACAGTTTCTGGAAGCTCCTAATTAGCATATGTCTCTATGAGTTTTATTTCAAAATTACTTAAATTTTACTTCAACTGCTCAAATAGTCCTTACATATTTTCCTTAAATCAATATTATTAAATAAGATAGTTATATTTAACTTTAAAGGGCTAGAGTTGGGATTTGGTGCATGCTAAGTATTTGATGATCAGAGGAAATAATGATCTATGAGTGTTATTAATTTTCATACACCTCATTTTGTGAATGTTCTATCAATACTTAAGTACCTCCCACCTATGAACAGTTAGTCATGTGTTATTGCCACCTGGAGAAAAATAATGTTACAGCTCCTATCCAATAAAGACAGAAAAGAACAATTTCCCAGTGAGAGTGTCTTCTCTTTCAGAAGATGGTCTGATCATTGATTGCTCTTGCCAAAGCGAAAGCCACTTGAAAGTGTCAGGTCCTGATGAACACATGCATATTAAGGACTGCATGCACCTTATTGGAACTTCCTTCTGCGCTGTTGATATAGGAATGTGTGATTCGGGACTCATCACTGTTGTTAATTTATCTGAGGAAACTGAGACTTGAGATAGGATGCGTATTATTACCAGTGAAGTCTAGTTTTGAAACAACAGGAAGGTTTTCATACTATATTGTATTATTACCTGTTAGATAAGTTTGAAAGCTTCACCAAGGAATGCAAGTTTATAAAGTATCAGTGGTTGAAGTCTTACATTAACCAGTCCATAATTAACCACCAGAAAAGTATAGTTATTCCAATACTATAACATAGAACTTTTGAGAATTGTTGTATTCAACTGATTGACAAAGTAGAATAGGATAGACTTTCAGAAAATATAGTTCATTTTCACAGGATTAATATATTTTTCAGAAGTCAACATGATTTGGATGTTTTATTCTGTGACATGAATTATTGTCAATGTGAACTTGTTACACCAGAACACTGAACGAAATAGAACCAAAAGATGTTAAATTAATGTAGTGACCTAGCCTCTTTAAAAGGGGGTGATAAGTAAACCAACTTCTTCCAACATGGTTTTAAAACCAGTAAGAATGTAACGCCATAGAAACTCCTTCTAACATGAGCTAGGCTACTACAATAATCCTCCTACCAGTCTTCATAATTGATTCTTTTAGTTTGTGCTTAATTTTCCTGAACAAAAATTCACCTCTTTCAGAAGCATTTAGCACTGCAAAGCACTTCTCATAAGTTTATGATGATGGATTTTAGATGATTCCCAACGTGTCGCACCCACTGGCTATCTGTGTGCAGTTAGTAGGGCACACCAAGAGGTGTGCAGTTGTGCAGAGGAAGGCAAACTAGCTATAGGATGCTGTTCCCTCCTGCACCCTACCAGGGACGCACATGCAAGCCTTCCGTGATCTAAGACTTCTTTAGACTTCTCAGGAAAAGATCCACATTCGCACTTAATATAAGTTATATTTTAAAACTGAGTCTAGACATGTTATATATACTCACCGCCACCATAATAAATGGCATTCATTTCTCTCTTACAGATTTTTACACACGATGTCGGAGAATGTGTGTGTATTGGTGGGGGTGGGGTCTCAGAAATTCCCTCACCTGCATTTCTCATTTGATACCAAGAAAAAGCAAACAAAACAAAACCAAAAGAAACCACAAGGGTCCAAGAAAAGACTAGAGTTCCTAGCCATTGTCAGACAGCTAACTCTCAATTTTTCTACTAAGCATCCGGTGAGCACCACCCATGAACTGGAGTGTTTCGGTAACTTTACTGCCTCGGGCGTTTAGCCACCGTCCCATTCAGTCTCTGGTAGTGCCTTTCAGAATGGAAGGGATCTCGTGGTGTGTGTTCACTTACAGAAGTGCACTTTCTCTTACTTCGGATAAAGTACTCTTACTCTCACATACACTTCCGTTTAGGTGGTCATCAAAGCAGCTGCAAGAAGCAGCTGAATGAACCCACCAAGCTGTCACTGTAAGTAAAAGCTCAGTCCTCGGAACCGAAGAACAGGTACTGAAACCACTCATGGGTAATGACTTTGCCAACAGCAAGTTCTGGTGGCATTCACCACATCCAACAAAAATGCTCTAATAAATCCTTTCAGACAGGGAGCCTGGTAAGTTGTGTCAAAACCATTCAAACGCCATTTCCTTGGGACACTTACACAACTCCGGGATAGGGCGTCGTCTGCTGCAAAGTTCATGAAGAACTGTGCAGTGCCTATCTCTTCTTAAACGTTTGGCTTGTTGGTTTCAAATGGACCGTGTAAAAGCGAAGACGATCCTATGACGGAGGACTTCATAAATGTATCTCTAGAGTTACTGTCTAAAGTAGCCATAGCCCCTCCCTCACCTTCGGAACAGCTCATTACAAACCAAGCCCCTCAGTTTTATCTGGAGAACTTCTGTGGTCCCAGGGCCCTGCTTCAGGGGTTGAGAGTCTGTCTGATGCTTTCCGGAGCATTCAACCCAGCGCCAGCGCCCGGAGCTAATCACTAGCTAAAAGCAAGAAGAAATCCGAGGCACAGAGACATCTAAGGCGCCCTCTTTTCAAGAGCGCTTGTAGCTTTTGTGTGCTCCATACAGGGTCCTGTCACCGCCTAGCTAGCATGCCAACACCAGTCACTGGAGAAATCATTGAGCTCACCGGGCTCCAGACCCCAGCCGGCTCCGCTAGTGGACAGAGCAGTCACACAGCGTCTGTCAGTCTCCCTACAGGCAGACACATAAACAAACAACAAAAGAAATTGTTCGCTCTCCCCAGGGAGGCCAGCATGCATTAAAAGAAGACACGAATCCCTTGTCCTACCTTGCATCCAAACATCAACGACAAAGTGTTGTTGGTGCAAGCAACTTTGCAGTGGCAAATCATTGGTGTAAAACAGTCAGGGTCCTTAAGAACAGGGGACATTCCTTTTGGGCTGCGGCAGTGGCAGCTTGCTGGGGGAACCGAACTTGGTGCTCACCCAGTGCTCGGAGCGACAGCCTGCCTAGACAGCCTAGACCGAGCGGCAGCTGTGGTCGCTGCCCCCTGCGCCCGGTGCAGCCATCCCCAGCCTAGGTGCCAGCGCTGCTGCCGGCAAGTACGGTGCGTCTCGGGGTCTGTCTTCCCAAGAGAACGAAGGGTGGGGGAAGGGACAGAGAGCGAACACGGGTTCCCCACTACACGGAAATTGCAGGAGGTAAAATAAAAATAATTATAAATAAATCAATCAAAATAAAGGGAAGCAGGGCGCTTTTGAGGAGGGTTCAAAGGAGGTGGGGCAATATTAGCATGTAAGAGGATGTGCCCGCCTACTCGCCCCAGTCACACTAGATCGTCAACCAAGCTGAAGGGGGATGAGATTATTCCCTCTGAAGGAAATTTTAAAAAAGAAGAAAGAAAGGGGGAGAAAAACCCACAATGCAGTTCCCAATTTGGTAAGAAGCCAGCGGTTTGCTGCTGCAATTCAGAGTCACCGTGGGGTGCGCTGGCCCAGAGAAGTGGAAGGGAGGGGCGGGGTAAGGGACAGAGCGGTGCTTGCCACTCGCCAGCCTGGTGGCGCTCCGGGTGCCACTAAGAAGTCCCTGGCTTAGGCGGGTGGGCCATTCCCAAGCGATGTGACCCCGAGAACACACAGGATCCAGCTACTACTGCTGCCTCAGCGTGGACATCCTCAGATGCCGAGTTCCTGGGAAGCGGTGGACAGCGCCCAGCAGTGGAGGGACTGTCCTCCCCGCCCCCATAGAAGAGCTAGTAGGGGAAGGGGGAGGGGAAAGTATCCAGCAAAGAGATTTGATGTAGTATTAGGTTCCAAAAGATTAATGCTTTCCGGGTCAGCGAGTCCACGTGCACAATAGGTTGTAAAAGGGGCCTCAAAACCAAGCCTTTGTCTGCTAATGATTTTTTTTTTCTTTTTCAAATTCAAAACGGAAGGGCATTCTGTTCCCCCTCCCTTTGTGCCCTCTCAACCTAGGAGGTGCCCTAGAGGTTCCCAGAAAGCCAGGGCAGTATCTATGCTGTTCTAGAAGTATGGCTGATAAGACCATGCTGTTTGTTTTGGCTGTCTTCGTTTTGTTTTAATAACTGAGTCTGTGAAAAATGCAATAAGATTTTTTTTTTTCAGTTAGCAAGCAGCTTACACAGCTGCAAAGTAGCTTGGTGACAGTTTTTAGAAGGTGATAAGACATGTAAGGAGCAAGGAGTTGGGAAACTTAGCACTCTCTGAGTGCTACCTGGGCACCATTCCTAACAGAGGGTCAGTAGAAAGAGCAAAGAGACATCAGGGTTTGGAGTAAGAAGGCTCCCAGGCTCTGTGTGGCTGTCTCAGGTATGAGTGCCTTCTTTGTCTGATATGCATCATGATACTTAGAGAGAGCTGGGGAACAAGTGAACAGCTGGCCATTTACTCCTGGGCAAAGACTCAGAACAGGGAAGTGGCTCTGTTCTCTGCAAACCTTCTGCTGGACCTTAGAGATCGGTCTATCACTTGCTCACGTCATATAATCTCGGTAAGGTATGAAAAGCAGGTTCTCAGAAAAGTCATGACAGATAGTTTAAAAACCAGCTTTACTAATGATCTCAGGAATATCTCCAGATTTACAGATGTACAAGGTTCCAGAAAGAACAAATAAATAATAATAACAAGAAGTTACTAGTTCAGGTGTAATGTCTTTTATTCGATCCTTTACAACCCCTTATTTAAAATAACTCCTAATCCTCTTCGTATCGTCCACTAAACTCCATAGAATTCTTAGGATATTAACAACAGCAACCAAAAAACATTATTCTCACTACATAGGGCATTCTCATTCCTTAGGTAAGAAAGATGTCAAGAAAAACTCATTAGTAATCACTGTCTGCCCCTAATAGGGGGAATCAGGATTCAGTCTTAGAAATGGAAACACCTTTACAAAGACATCAGTGTGGAATCAAATATAAACAAGAGTCCACAGGGGATTTACCAGGAGTTAAACCTGGTTCTAACTGAAGAAGATAGTCATGGCTTGGGCTTTGGTGTTCAGACATTTGAAAAGTGGGGCTAAAAGAACTGTGTGTATGTCACTATTAAATATACTAATTCATATTTTAAGAAAACACTGATATGAGGCACTTTGTAAAATCTTAAGGCTACATTAGCCAGGGAGGTATGTGCCTTAGCATCTCTGCCTTCATCACCATAAACTGTGTGAGTGTGTGAGTACTTCCACCTACAGAGTGTCTGTAACTGTGGCTGCATTTTCCAAAGGATAATGGATTCTAAAAATGTTAGACAATATTCCCCGTATTCATTAGCCTATAATTTGGATTTCAAACACCCCAAAAGTATTGTATGCTCTATATTGTGAAGATCCAATAATATCTAACACAGTCCTTCCCTGATGAATTTGCCAAGTTAAGCCTGACCTCCTATTCTAGGGCAGCATTAAGGGCTGCTGCTGCCACGTTACCTCCCGTTTTATAGTTTGTGCTGATTCAGATTGATAAGGCCAGAGGATGAGAAATGAAGGAAAGTGTGACCTGTACTTCTCTTTTCTTTTATTTACTCCGCACGTCTCTCCTGCACACAGACACATACGTTTCTGTTTATATGTCATATATTTAGAGACATTGGATAATCTTGCCTTTCGATAATGTGTCTAGAGTAAATAGAAGCCAGGAGAGAAGTGGCCATGACAATGCACTGCCTAGTTACAGTCAGTGACAACTATCACTTCAAAATGAGGCACTGCCACATTAAGGTATGAACACACTATTATTGGACCGAAAACTACTCATTTAGGAATACACTGTCTGAGAGTGGACTGCAGGAAGTTTAGAGAAAATCTTTCTAAGGAATACTAGGATGTGGTAGGTTCATTTTAGTATCAAAATAACTAACTTTATTTATATATTTCGGTGATTGATAAATTTACAGTTCTTCCTGGTAACTACCACTTTCGTAGAAAGTAGATTACAAATGCATTACTCAATATTGCTTCCTATTCACACAAACAAAAAAAAAGTCACACTATCAATACGTGTGAGCAGGATCAAGCACACTTTATCCTTGTTACTGATCCTAATCAGATGTCTGGGATAAGGTTTCAGTAATTACTTAGTTATCTTTCTTTTTTGTGATCATTTTTATAGCAACTGTATTTTATTCTGATTTTTGTTTTATGTACATGAGTTTCTGCTTGCATGGATGTCTGTGTGTGGCATACCTGTTACCCAAGGAATACAGGAGAGGATGTTGTGAATGGCTTTGTGGGCGCTGGGAATTGAACCCAGGTCTTCTAGAAGAGCAACAAGTGCTGGAAACCTCTGAGACATCTCTTCAGCCCCAGGATATAAAGAAAACTTGAGTATCTACTTTTTTGAAGTCACTTGTTTTCAGCAAAAGCACATTTCTCCGGTGTCTTTGACTTTCTATGCAGTCTCATGGTGCTTGCTTTATGCTCTATACTGAATTCAACAGTGTGCTGGAGCCAGATCCTGGTCTATAGGGTTGGTTATATGTCTTCCTAATTCCCCATTCGGTGACACCATTACTGTTAGTTTGGGATCATTTAAGAAGAACATTTATACCTCATACTCTGGTAAATACTACAAATGTGGACTTCTTTCTTTAGATAAACTTTAAATCAATAAAGCAATGTCCTCAATACTGTATGCTCATTAGCCTAATTTATCATTACAATTCCTTAGCTTTACTAAGGGAAAACTGTGTATCATAGAAAAGATAAATAACTTTCCAAACCAAAATTGCCACGTGTAATCAGCTAAATGCAGCAACTAATTGAAATATTTTAATGACTTTCAATCACATATATTCATTTCTCATGTTGAAGGTCCTCAGTAGCTTACCTGTTACCGTAGTCCATGGTATCCCACAGGCAGAAGAGCCTATTCTGTTTGGGGCATGCTGTTCTTCTCATGCAAAATGAGAAGTCCAAATGTGGAATCAGTTTCTAACTTGATTTCAGACAACGATAAGGATACCTTCCCGCTTAAACAGTTGTCAGCTAAAGTAAATGATAGGAACCTCATCCTATTGAGTGTGAAAAAAAAAAACAGTCAGTCCCACTGCAGGGCGTAATGGGACCAGATTGAGGAAAGAAACATAGCAAACGATAGCATAGTGGGATGACGGAAATCGGGATTTGATGGTGAGTGTTGTGACTTAAGGGTCCATTCTTCTAGATGCTCCCCAACTAAGACTGTGCAAATTTTCATGGACTTTCCATAACAGATCGCTGCTCTGAGGCCTTCTTGCCTGCAGTCCCCAGAAAAAAGCATCACAGAATCTATTGCAACACCACAGTGAACGAACTTGGTCTTGCCAGAAAATGTAGGAAAACAAGCTCAGGGGCCAATCAGACACAGTAGACATCGCCAATAACCATGTGGCTTCCGGCTTTGACTCCTTTAAGTGCACTTACTGCATTTAAACCTTTCGTAGAGAAGTTTTCATGCAATCAATTAAGTGAGTGATATAAACAAAGTCTTTTTTCACAGACTTTTCTAAAACAGTTCAGTTCATTGATATCAAAAAGGTTATCAATCAATTAAATAAATTTGCTTAGAAAGTAGATCAGTAGAAAAATATATGTCCTTAAATATTAATAATTGTATTTGAACTCCAAACAAATGCTTGATCAATGGAGTTCAATTTCCCAAAGTCCCATTCTCTGTTCTACAACGGGTAATGATAGTGCAGGGTCTCCTGAAGGTTTAAGTGAGAACATGGATTAGCAAATGTCTTTTCGCTCATCTGGCTTATACTCAAATCCTTTTGATTTCTTGATGCTTCTTTCAACAAGTTAACAGAAAGAAAAACCAATTACACTTGCCGAATAATTCTAAGTCTCTAATGGCCCCCTTTATACCCTTTGTATGGTATAAAGCACTTCTATGACCTTATTGCTGGAGGACACACCATCTCCCGTAGCATCATGTCGAGTCTCCCGGGCAATGCCTTCCTGCCTCTGAGCTCTCAGTGTGCTTGCTAACTTGTCAGTCTATTGCTACTTCCCTGGTTCCCAGCATAAAGTTCTCTGGAGCAGTCATGTTTAATGACTGGCTTTCTTTCACTTGAGTTTCATGTCGAATATTTGCTCATCCTTCCCCCAGGTTGACTTGCTACAGGATGCAATGTTCAGGCAATAAATGGAGGCACAATAACTAATCTGTCTGGGAACAAGGCAGCCTTCCTACCACCAGCATCTGGGAAGCTGGAGATCATTGTCTCCTCATCCATCCTGTCTTAGTTTCATTTTTGTTGCTATGATAAAATGCCTAATAGAAGCAATTTGAGAGAGATGAAGTTTATTCAGATTATAATTCCAGAATGGTGTACCCCTGTGGAGAAGTCAAGGCAGAAACTCTAGGCTCGCCACCTCATATCCAAGAGCAGAGAGAGAATGAACACGTATGCCAAGAGCTTCCTCTACTCTTTTTTCATCTTTTTTAGTTGGTATTTTATGCACTTACATTTCAAATGTTATCCTCTTTCTCCCCTCTCCCATCTCTCCTTCCCCCTCCCCTTCCCCCCATGAAGATGCTCCCAGTCCCACCAACCCACTCCTACCTCTCCCAGGGACTAAACCACCAACCGAAGAGCACACATGGAGGGAGCCATGGCTCCAGCTACATATGTAGCAGAGGATGGCTTTCTTTACTCTTAAACAGGACAGTGTCCCATACCAGAGAAAGTTGTCACCAAGTTTCAGGCAAGTGTTTTCCCACATCAACAGAGATAATTAGAATAACACTTGCCCCACAGAGATGTCCAAGAACAAACCTGACCTATCCAACCACTTACTGAGACTCTTCCCAGGTGAGTCAAAGATGTGTTCAATGGCCAAATTATTACCCTATCCACAATGTCTTAGCTGTATGGTGCAAGACTCATATTGAGAAAGGGATGGTGCACAAGTCCTAACCAACATTTGCATCCTAGGAGCAAGTTTTCTGAAAGAATTATTGCCCTCGGCTCCATTGTGGCAGTGCAGTACTCACGGTTGTCACCTTCAGATTTTTGCTATTCAGAAAGCAACTTCAATCCATTACCCTCTGAGACCCCTGTAAGAATTTCTTTAGCAGCAAAGTTCAAATTAGAAATAAGGGATTCTTAGGTCTCCTTGGTTATCATTGTTTGAAAGGGTGGCATCTGTGTCTTGGATTTCAGTGCTTGGTTTTGACACTTGCTGAGTTACTGATCTTGCCATTCGGTTTTATCAATAATTTGCTCATCCACTAAAGAGAGGAGAAGGCCATTGAATTACAGCATATAAGTAACAGGATTTTGTGCAATTATTTTTTTTTCAAAAAGAGCATATGTGGAAGTACCTATTAAAATGTCTCATGTGCATTGGTGTTTAATAATATGCATTTATTCACTCATTCTATTATTCATTCATCTAGTACACAACAAAAATTAGCCCTAAATTCCCAGCAATTGCAAGTGAACATCTACCAAGTACAGAAAATTTTCTGTGAAATAACTATTCTATTTTTATAGTGCACTTGCCCATCTGTGAAACAAAGACAAATATTTCATTGTCAGAAGAAAAAAAATTCTAAATCAAGAGTTCAAATTTGAGAGCAGTAATTCACAGGAAGGCTGCAACCAAAACATGGGTCATTTTTAATGGTTTCTTATTTTCTTGGAGTGCTCTAATACAGCAAGTAGACTCTCCTTCTCAGCTGTCTTTCATCCTAACAATAGATGCTTGGCTGGCTGTGTGAACTAAATGAGGTGACTTACTTTTCCAGCAAAGTGCCATTCTAACATGCTGTAAACAGGGGCCCTTGGCTAATCATGTCCAAATTAAATGGAATGATTATCCAATGAAACAAATTGCTCCCTTGAAGTTATAAAGACATTAAATCTCTCTTATAATCTCATACGACAAATTTAAGACATGACACACTATCTCCTTTCATATGGCTCTAAATTTTAAGTGTAGCCAATCCGGGTTTCCATTCCCTGTTTACCTAAAATAATATCACTGTGGAAAAAAAAACTTATTCTTTTGCATAGTATGTGACTCATTCATGTAAGAAGGATTTTAAGTTATTCTTTACTGTGATAGTCAATGTCAAGTGTAATGTGTTAGTAGATACAGTTATGTTTGCTAAACCTGTCAGCGTCTGACTATAGAACAGCCTCTGCTTGGTTCATAATGTCAAGACATTAGTTACTGCTTTTGATATGCAATTACTGTTTACTCACTTATTCATCCAAGCTATCATGTGTATGTGTGTGTGATATATGTGTATGTATACTTATATGTACCTAGGAGCATAGGTCAGAGGTAAATATAAGGTGTCTTCTATCTCTCTACACTTCACTTTTGAGAAAGGGTTTTTGATGAGCCTGGAGGATGTCAGTACTCAAAGGTTATCAAGACAAGGTTCTGGGATATTCCTGTCTTCACTGCTTGCATTAATGATGCACACTGGTGTGTCCAGAGTTTTACATGGCTATGGAGATCTAAACTTATATCATGATTCTTGCCTGGCAAGCACATTAGTCACTGAACCATCCTCCCAGAACTTCAACATATACTTTTCAGTAAACGCTCTCGGCTATTTCTATCTGCTGTATCCCCCATAGGTGCACAGAGAAAAGCTTGTTTATTATCAATACAGCCTTGGTCTTGTGGAGATAACAGATCAGATCATCAGTAAGAGCACATTGGCAAGGAAGCCTTGAGGAAAGTTGCCTGGCTCTCAAGTAATAATAACCAAGTAGAGACCTGAAGAATGAGTGGACATGACTTGTGGAAATTAAGGATGGTAGTTGGAGTAAAGGGAGAACAAAGACATAATTATTTGATGGTCAGCAAATCTGGAATACAGCAGGGACTGTGACCAGTGGGTCACAGGACACAGGACACAAGAGAAATTCTAAGTGAGCAGAGTCTAAGAAACAAGTAATGTCAGACTATGCCTTTATATTTTATGTAATTTTATTCCAAATATCTAAACCACATTGATAATGGATATATATTAAAGAAGATATATTGGAATATAATATACAACACATGGTAAACACATAAGATGTAACACCTGATAGGTCAGTGCATGAGGACATCCAGGAAACTGTCACTATTAACAACACTTGGGACCTATCGTTACCTCCAAATATTTGCTCATGGATCTTATATTCCTGACCCCAGTACAAACACATCTTCTCTAATAAGCTGCATATTTAGTGATTAAAATGTCAAGAGATATAAGGATCGAAAACATCAGATTAATCAGAAAGGAAATGGAAATTGAGCCACAATGAGGTCACTTTAGATACCCGTGGGAATGGCTAAAATTAAAGGACTTAGCAACTCCAAATACTGATGAGGATGGAAGAGTCTCAACTCTCAATGTTGTTGGACTGTCACATGATACAAACTCTGGGTGTTGAGGGTGTGAACTCATTGTCTTATTATCACTGTGCAGCAAACATAATATTCCCTGAACTATCTCCCCTGCCCCAAGGTAAGGTCAAAGTTTTAAAGTTGAAAATACATATTGATGAGGAAATATCGATCTGATTGAAGAATGGATTACTTGTATAAGGTACCTAGGATCTTTTCTTATATCACACATAAGAGATGAAAACTAAAGATTGAAGTAGTCATTACATATAAAGCAATAAAAAAACTTAATATAGCAATGTACAAAAGTATCTCATTTTGATAATGAGGTACATAAATGTTTTGTTTTACCCAATAACCACCCTTTTCTAAATGCCCACTAATGCAGTCCCCTGGAATCTTTATAAGTACAAGCAAAGTTTTGCTATGATTAAATCTGTAGCTAAACATTGGAGTATAGATATAGGTGTAGGTGTGGGCATGGGTGTGGGTATGGGTGTAGATTAGATATAGATATAGATTAGATAGATATAGATAGATATAGATATAGATAGAGATAGAGATAGAGATAGAGATAGATATAGATATAGATATAGATATAGATATAGATATAGATATAGATATAGATGATATAGATATAGAGATAGAGATAGAGATAGAGATACAGATACAGATACAGATATAGATATAGATATAGGTATATATATAGATATAGTTGAAGATGTAGATATAGATAGATAGAGATAGAGAGATATATAGATATAGATATAGGTATAGGTATAGGTATAGAGATAGAGACAGAGATAGAAATAGAGATAGACATAGTTATAGGAAAGAGAAAGAGATAGAGTGACACTGACTACTTCCTAGGCTTACATGACTAGGGTCTATTCTGTATCTACCTCAAGCTTGGGTAAGTGGAAGACTAACCCTGCTATTGTTTGTCATGTCACCAACTAAAGAAGAACGATACTGGCATATGAGGCACAGGGTCTGTAGCCCTGTGCTACCAGCTATTGACTGTGAACAAATGTACTTATTATTCTAATTTCCTCATGTGCAAGATGATAGTTAGAAACTTACAAAATCTAGCTAATTTGGGCTCATAGGGACCCGCAGAGACTGAACCGTAAGCCAGAGAGCATGCATAAGATAGAGCTAGGCTCTCCACACAGGTGTGACAGTCGTGCAGCTCGGTCTTCGTGTGGACTCCTAACAATGAGGCATGATCATTCCCTGACTCTGTTGCCTGCCTTTGGATCCCTTTCTGCTAACTGGAAGCTTTGTCTGGCCTCAGTAGGAAAATGCTCCTAGTCCTATCACAACTTGCTACGCCAAGGTGTGTTAACACTGATGGAAGGCCTCCCCTTGTTTTGAGGAGAAAGGGAGGAAGGGTGGTTAGGGAATGGGAGGAGAAAAATATGGGCTGGGAGGAAAGAAAGGAGGAGAAGCCAATATAGAGATTTAAAATAAATTAATTATTTGAAAATAATTAAGTAAGAGTAATTAATAAAAATAATAGTTAAAAATGCTTACCATAAAATAAAGTAGCTAAGTTATCTAATATACAAAGTTCCCTAATATACTCCTTATCACACACTGAGCATGCTCACTAGTTTCATTGTGTTAGTAATTATTATTATGATTGGCATTCTAGTTTCAAATGAGTTGCAAACAAAGTTCTACTCAAGCTTTAAGAACTGATTAAAATAGCATCTTTTCTGAAGATTTTGCTGACATTTCACTCAAACATCCTACTATGACCAAAGTGATATAGACTATACATTTTCCTAGATAGCATTAAAGTTGTAGCATGAGGCTCTGAAGTAGGCATTATGGACTAATACTAAACAAGATAGACAAGAACCTGACTCTACTCTCATTAAGCCATTTTTCCAAGAGGGAAATAGACAATTATGAATCTTGACACAGATTAAGGATCAGGAGTACGTCTAAGGTTCAAAGCCACATTCAGTGTTGGAAACCCTGCATTCCTCAGGTTTCCATATGCTGTATCCCAGTGAACTGAATCTATTTTTGCTACTTGTTTGCATTAAGTCTCCTTTCCAATATATATCAAATTCATGCTTAAGAATTATTTATGTGATCAACCATTCAAGGAAATAAGTAAGTGAATAAAATTGAATGCATGTGACTTTTTAGTATTATTTTTAATTAGGAGGGATTTTTATTGATGGTAAGGAAAATGCAGCATAATGTGGAACATACAAGAAAGGGACATTAACCTCCTTATATAAATTGTTTCTGTTCTTAAAACAATATTCTCCAGAAAATAAAACAGGATTTTTGAAGAAAACAAAGCTTATAGCTCTAGTCCTACACACAAGACAATTACAGGCAACTAGGAAATGCTGAGAGTGAAGAAATACTCTTCCCCAAGGAAGAGCACACAAATTTCTTATCTGAGACCAAACTGTCAGCTCTGAAGACATGCATATAAGTAACATTATACAGAACACATGCATGTAACAATGACTGTTGAAAACAGAAGCTACTGTTTCTCACAGCAAGGAAGGGGGGATGATGTCACTGTGGTATAATCTCAAATATAGAATTGTAAATAAATAATTAAAACTAACTTATATTAAAGCATAGACATCTATATCAGGTAGGGTTGACTATCAGAGGTTGATGCTTAAATAACCACAACAGCTAAGGCTGAAATATTTGTGCTGATCTAAATGATATTGGTAATTAGCAGTGTCTTAGGGAAGACAGATTGTCCTACTTTCATTCCTATTGCTGTAATAAAATACCCTGACAAAAAGGGACTTAGGGAAGAAAGGATTTGTTAGGCTCACAATCCCAAGTCACAGTCTGTCACTGCAGGAAACGTAAAGCAGGACCTTGAGGCAGCTGGTCACACCCAGAGGCAAGAGCAGAGAATCAAGGAGTGCACGCCGACTTGTGCTCAGCAAATTTCCTCATCTAAGCACAGGACGCAACGTAAAAGAGTGCTGTTATGTACCAGAGGCACTTCTTCCCTCCTCAGTCAACACAGTCAAGTGCACTCTCCCCAGCAGACATGCCCACGGCGGCCCAGTATGACCTAGACAGTCCTTCACTGACACGGTCTTCCTGGGTGATTCTAGAGTGTGTTAAGTTGACAATTAAGATCCATAATCACAGTCACATTTTAAAATGTATTTCTCTTAGCAATTTATCTTCTCAAGAGCTTGTGATAGAATAAATTTGTATTTCTTTGTCATACCTCTTAAAAATCAGAGCGTTTATGCTGACAGATAGCTCCAGGGATCCCGAAAAGACTGATTTTTCTCAACCTACAATGTAGTTATGGAGATCTAAGATGGATTTCTTTTCTGTTTATTTATATTCTGGTTTGCCCACCTATCCCTTTCACAATGATTGAAGTAAAGCATTAATACTGTGAGATGAGTGTAGCTGGTTAATGTATGGGGAACAATGGAGATTGTCCTTAATTCGGCCTGAGTAGAACAAGAAAGCCTTTGAGTGGGATGATCTTAGATTGACACTATTACGAATGCTATGGAGTGTTCACAAAAGGCCCAACAAGCATCTCAAAGAGTCAGATGCAGATATCTGCACCCAAGCAGTGGACAGAAGCTGCTGACCCTGTGGTTAAATTAGGAAAAATCTGGAAGAAGATGAGGAGGAAGATGACCCTGTAGAAGCACCAGAGTCTCAGCTAACCCAGACCCGCATGGTCTCTCAGACACTGGACCACCAACCTGGCAGGATACACCAGGTGATATGAGGCCCCCAACACATTTACAGCAGAGGACTGCCAGGTCTGGGTTCAGTCAGAGATGATTCACCTAACCCTCAAGAGACTGGAGGCCTCAGGGTATGGGGAGGTCTGGCAAGTTGAGGATTCAGGGGAGGTGGGGACAAACTAGTAGAGACAGGGGAGGAGAGGAGGTATGGGATGTGGAACAACAGTCAGAGGGCGAACTAGAAGAGGGATAAAATCTGGACTGTAAAAATGAATTAAATGAAAACCTTTTTAAAATTTTAAAAGAGAGTTGCAATGTGCTTTGTCAGTATATAAAAAGCTATAACAAAACAGCAATAAACTCGAATGAAGAGATCTTCAATAAACTGCTAATTATATTGATTTTGAAGACAATGAACTGAATTAACAATTCCTGAGGCAGACACTATGCAATTTCTACCTATAGAAATAACTAAGACTGGGCAAAACTTTCAATACAGGCACAAGGCATTTGAGGTGAGCTGGAACTGGAAAGTATAGGTCTTGTGATAACTTCTTCATGTTCTTTTTTTATGCACCATGCTGTGAAAATTTATATATAAGAAAATTCTGAAACTTTAACTGAACAAAATGCTTTCTGCAAATTCCCTGTGTGAGTACATTTTTTTAAGGGAGAACTCTTCAGTTCTGGATAAATTAATTACAGAATTATAATTTTGTGTCATACATAAATAAACAATAACTAGGAGTCTTCTATTTTAAAAAAGAACTAAATCTATTTAAATTTAATTTTAAACCAAATATTAAACCAAATGAGGTTTGGAGGGGCAGAGTCAAGTTTCCGAGCGAATGTTGCTATGCTCTTGTCAGTTAAAACAAGAATGCCATTCTTTAAAAGTACCTTTTCATAGCTACATATGGAACTTTAAATAAAGACAAACCTGTGTCTGAAACAGGGAAAGAGAAGTTTACCTCCTGGAGGTTCTGCTCTGTAGAGCCTGAATTTAAGGAAAACCAAACTCATGCACACAAACCCCTACGAAACATGTAACAGAGGAGCTCTGTCTCCCAGGATCCCCCTGGAAAGCATGGTGAGGTTCCGTAAATGTGAATGGACTGCTAGGGCCTGCCACAAGGGAAGTGTGGGGAAATGAGATGACACCTCATTCTAATGAAGCTTAGATGGTGGATGAGACAGGGGACAGAAAATTATAAAATGGGTGGAGAATTGTAGTCAGGAAGGGAACGCTTGACAAAGCTCTGGGGATGATTAGGATTCTGTAAAGAGAGAGGGAGAGAGGGAGGGAGGGAGAGAGAGAGAGAGAGAGAGAGAGAGAGAGAGAGAGAGAGAGAGAGAAGAGAAAAAAGCATTAAGAAAATAAAGAAAAGACAAGGATGACCCCTCACCTCTGCAGTTATTTACTGGATCCCAGAAAGCAGTTCAGGAAAAGGAATCTCTGTATACAGCAGCAATTAGCACAGCCTCCTAGTTCACAAGAGGACTTAGTGGTAAGTCTGCTCTTAGGCTTCATTTATCCTGAGTCAGATCAGATTGAAAAGCATGACATTTTCATTTGAGGATTAGAAATTGGTATTTCAAGTTACTTCGTTGAACTGTAAACCATGAGAAGTTTCTGAGCTGAGATACTCAGTTCTGCTTCTAACGAGATCAGATGAATTCCAAACAGCTCTGCGGGGGAAGGTAATCCATGTGAGCTGACAATGTGATCTAGCTCACTTGTTTCCTAGTCTGGGCATCCACACTTTCCAGCGCTCCAAGTTACACAAATCTCAGTCCAAAGTTCCTTTAACAATGCTATTTCCTGGTCACAAATATTACAAGTGATTTAATGCAAAGGAATCAAGTTCTTTGTCAATCATTGACCTGCCCTTCTTCTATATGAGAATATCATATACTGTCATATACGTATGGGGGTTGCAAAATAGCTGTAGGACTTAATCTGCAAGAATAACAAATGGGGAAGGAAGCCTGGTAGCATTCACTTGGCCTTTGGAAAGATTAGTTATAAGTTGTCATAATACCATTGTAGACATCTATCCTTGCACTTTATAAAGTATAAGTAAAGGGCTCCGCTGGTCCACACGCTATTGTTGGGAGAATGAATGCAGTTTATTGTAGACAAGTCAGGCTAGTCATTCATTTGACTAAGCTAAGACAACTTGAAGTTTTTCTAGTATACTTGGGTCTGGTCGATTAGTAACAAATACTTAAATTGATCTTCATAGACCTGTAATCACATGAAGGGTTTGATGAGGCATTCCAGAAAGCTATGATAATGCAATCTGTTTTTATTTTTAACCCAAAAACTAAAACATAAACAAAAGCAAACAAGCAACTTACTAGAAACATTGGCATTATGTTTAAATTACATGTTTCTCATATATAGTCACACAATCTGTTCACATATGCAGACTGAGATTACAGTAAGAGTGCCTTTACCCATGATAAAAGTAAATCTTAGCTGTTATTTCAAAGCAGTAATTATGAAGCAGAAAAAAACATAGCTGCTGCAGGTGAACATGGATTTGAATTTGTATTCGTCATACACCAGAAACTTGGACACTTCAGCCATTTTTACAACAAAATGAAGATACTATCACCAAACATATAGAACTGTTATAAACATAAAGAGAAATGCTATAATATAAAAACATTCTTCTTTCTATCAAGGCACTCAGTAAATCTGATTTCCTTCTCCATCCCTCAGGTCCCTATGCACGGATTTAGCCCACTACAAAGCTTTCTCCTAAATAAATGATCATGTAAGCACTGCAGTAAGAATCAGCTACAAGGCAGAGTAGAAGGGTTACTGTAGGAGACAGCGGTGGTTTTCAAAGCTCTTCTCACCTACCCCCCTTTCCCGAACTGGGGTACGTCCTCTGTGAGCATACCATGTAGGCTGTCATTCAGCTGTTCTGGCAGAGCTTCCTGTGGTTTATGGAATCAAAGACACCTGACAGGGCAACGTCGCTCTCAGGCTACACAACTGCAGGGCCAGCTTGTTGGGAAAGCAGCAGAGAAGACTGTGTGGGGGAAACCTGCTATTTTTCAGAGACAAGGTGTTTGGAGGAGGCACACTGATTAGATTGTCCCATAAGGAGTCTGATTAAGAGTAGTGTTTTCTCTCGTCTGTGTACATGTAACAGAGTGTCTTATACCAATACTGAGAATAGGAAATAATGATTAACACTGAAATGTTTTATATACCTATCATTCCTTTTCCTGAAAGGTGAACATATATTTGCAGGTTGACTTACTAGGTAAAGTTTCATTGAGCCTCTACTATGTGCTATCCTAGACTATATATACATATATATATATATATATATATATATATATATATATATATATATATATATGCATATATATATGTAAATGTCACTATATTCACTTGCTAAATTATTATTTTGTTTGTGTGTGCCCTTCCAAAAATGATTCGATGCATGACTAAGTGTTGGTTCCTTATTCCTGACCGTGGAATATCCTTTTATTTTCTTGTATACGGTGAAGCAACAAAGTTAACAGACAGCAAGTTAGTTCTGTGAAATTTCTTGCAGAGCCCTCGTTATGGTCCGTGTCTTAATTTCGAAAACACTTGTCTTGGATTGTCAAAGATCACCTTCTTTGAAGAAATAAGAACAATGGTGTGTCCAATTTTTTCCATTAGCTTACAAACCAGTGGCAAAGGAATACTTGAAATTATCTTGTAAGCTTTGCAGACTCTGCTCCATAAGTTTGCTCTGTTCTGCCAACTCGAATCTTTTTTACTCTCTGCATAAACCATGGCCTTTGCAGATTCTTGGATTTTATGTGCACTGACCCATCTATCTGTAAAGCCTTTTCTATCTTATAAATATTTTCACATAGTTAATATGAAGACATAGCTTCTGTGCTTCTCAAGAGTCAAGGACAAGATTTGACTATAATCAACCTCTAGAATTATTTCACCAGCCCTGGGAGATGTATATTTGTATAATTTCTAGACTGAATTAAGGAAATTAAGGCTCCAGAGTGAGTTCCTCCCAAGCAGTAAATTAGTCTCAGTCTTTTCTCTTTCTTCCTGCTGTTTTCTCCAACTACCCTTGTAGAACTCTCTCCGACATGCTGAGATACTGGATACATTCAATCAATGTCAGCCACAAGGTTCCCACTGGCAGTGACTGTGTGTCCGTCTTATTTGCCACATTAAAACCTACCTCATGCACTTAGCATACAGTGGCTATTCATAGAACTATCTGGTGAATGAACTAATGATTGTGAACATGTTCAAACAAACGTGTTCTATAGCAAACAGCCCAGAAGAGAAACAGTGAGGTGTGTCCTGATGTCACTTGTTCTGATTCTGAGTCCCATCACTGTTAACAATTGAGGTCAAGATGTTTCAGCCACGGCATTAAGATTTTCTGTTGAGTTAAAAAAAATCCAAGAATTTGCTTAATGCCTTATTGGAAAAATTGCCATATATAATGTATATATCCATAATGAAGGTTTTTTCCCCCACAAAATTACTAAGTGTCACACACTAGTCCTCTTCTTATGTTATAATTAAATTAACTCTAGCCGGGACTACAAGGCTCTGGAATAGATAGATAGATGGATGGATGGATGGATAGATAGATAGATAGATAGATAGATAGATAGATAGATAGATAGATAGATGGATAGATGGATGGATAGATAGATATTTTGAATGCTTATACCTTAGAGAAATTGATGGGCAAATCTATCTTACATTTTTACATCACAACTGCACTGCAGATGAAAAGACATACCAATTCTGGAATGACAAGATAGAAAACATGAATCATAGAGGCTCTAAAGAGGAGGAAGCAGCACTAATTAGCCGCCAGCACCAGTACGGCACAGTTCTATCAACATTTTCGTGCTGTCTCACATGAGTCTTGAAACCACAAACCTGTCACTTACATTTTCTTAACACGGATAAACTGAAGTTCTCAAAGCTTTTGTGACTTCACTAAAATTCTAGGCAACAAGAAAGTGATGGTGTTTGTTGTGCTTATAAAAATCTTAGGTATTATTTATGTTAATGAAGAAATGAAGGAGACAGATTTAGAACAAAATTCTAACTCTTTAAAAGAAAAAAAGCTCTGCCCAAGCAGTGATGTCTTGGAGGGGATTTCTACACAAATCTGTATTTTGGAAACCCCCCCTTCTCTCTCTCTCTCTCTCTCTCTCTCTCTCTCTCTCTCTCTCTCTCTCTCTCTCTCTCTATCTATCTATCTATCTCTCTCTCTCCCTCTCTCCCTCTCCCTCTCTCTCTCTCTCTCTCTCTCTCTCTCTCTCTCTCTCTCTCTCTCTCACACACACACACACACACACACTCACACATACAAACATACACACTCACACACAAACACACACACACTCTCACATAAACACACACACACACACACAGACACACAAACACACACACACTCATGAATGGAGTTGTTGAAAGAAGAACTTGCTGAGTTTTTTTATGGTGAGTTCAATTTCTGTGACATTTGCTGAGATCGCCCGCCTTCACCAGTGATCTAACATCTTTACCTTCATTCCTTCACTAAAACACACATCCTCCTTTGTGACATATTGTCCTAAGTACTATGGATAGAGCAATAAAAGCAGGACAAAGTGTTGCTTTATACAGGAGCATCTGTGCTGACTTGAGAATCAGGGAAACTCTCAACTATAACTATGACCATAAAATATCAGCACTAAGACTGAATTTCTTTTCAACTAAAGCTGTCTGGTAGAGAGTATTGCCAGATATTTGTGGCTTATTTATTTGAAACTCTGGGAAAGATTTTCTCAGGAAAGGTATTTGAGAAAAAGACCTGAGGAAATAAACAGCTCTCATCTTGTGCTACAAGAAATCAAGAACAAATAAGTCAACAGTACACAGACCCCTTAGCAGAAATGAGCTTGGCTTAGTAACAAACAATATGGCCAGTTTGGTTTGATCAGGAAATGTGGTAAGAGATAGTTCATCCCGGGGGCCGGGAAAGCTATTGATGGTAAATTCCCTTTTGAAATCTGTCTTTCTGGCTAATGGATGGAGATGTGATTGGACAAATAAGGTGATGATCCAGATAAAAGAGTTAAGAAATAGCTGAGTAGACTTTATTACACTCTGAGTTAGTAGAACACACAGGTGTGTGAGCTATGATGAGAGGCAGACATGGATACAGAAAGTGTGGTACATTTAAACAGTGGAGTACTACTCAGTTATTAGAAAAAAATGACTTCATGAAATTTGTAGGCAAATGGATGGAACTAGAGACTATCATCCTAAGTGACACACCCCAGTCACCAAAGAACACACATGGTATACACTCACTGATAAGCAGATACTAGCCCCAGAAAGCTCTGAATAACCAAGAAATAATTCACAGACCTTATAAAGATAAAAAAGAAAGAAAGAAAGAAAGAAAGAAAGAAAGAAAGAAAGAAAGAAAGGCCAAAATGTGGGTGCCTCAGTCCTTCTTGGAAGGTAGAACAAAACACTCATGGGAGGAAATACAAAGTTAAATAGAGGAGCAGGGATTGAAGAAAAGATCATCCAGAGAGCGCCTCACCTGAGGATCCACCCCATATGCTGCCACCAAACCCAAGCACGATTGCTGATGCCAAGTAGTGCTTACTGGCAGAGACCAGACATGGATGCCTCCTCAGAGGCTCTGCCATAGTCATAAATCTTGCAATTAACCATCGGACTGAACATGGGGACCCCAATAAAGGTGCTAGAGAAAGAACTGAAGGAGCAGAAAGAGTTTGCAACCTCATGGGAAGAACAACATTGTAAACCAACCAAACCCTTCACAGCTCTCATAGACTAAAACGCCAACCATTGAGCATGCATGGTATACATGTACGTTTCTGTATGACATACCAATTGATTAGAATTTGAAGAATGGGGAATACTACTTGGGGGGCTAGAAGGAAGAAAAGAAAAAGATGGTGTAATTAAATGACAATCTTAAAAATAAATGTAAAAGGTATTCAGTCAGGGAAGGGAAGTGTGATGACATGATATCCAGGGTGGGCATGGTCATTGCCCATTGCTTTCCAACCATCTGTAGTCAGGAGGGATGCATGGAAACAGTGCAAGTCAAGGGTGAGGGGCCTGCTGGCTCCTCTAGAGTTGCGGGTATGAGGGTGGAGAAAGCAGCTGCTATTGTTAAAGATATTAGTACCATTATAGAAGCATTACATAAACATTATGCTTTGCAGTTGACAGTGGAAAGAGATCTCCACCGAGGTCTTCAATGTGAGAAGACAAAACACCTCTAAAATGAGAGAGACGTAAAGAAAATCCCTGAGATGGATTTTCTGTTTTTAAACAAATTACGTAGTGCTTTTTTAGGTTTAGCCACTAAGGTGCACAGATGCCACCTAACAGTGGCAGAAATGTTCCCGACTGTGCCTTGTGGTGGCAGGAAAATTTAGCAGAGCCATCCATATAGTTTACAGGCGTGACAAAGACAAGCATTACAGGGTCACAGAAGGTTATGTCAGCTTCTAGGTAGACGCTGAAGCAAGACAAGTCTTTACAAAGGTTATGTTCTCTGCAGAGGCTAGAAATGACAGTTGTGTGAGGCTGTGAAAGGGTAGCCAAAATCACAACAGAGACAGCAGAATGGTGGAGATCCGAGCATCTTCAGGCTACATTGGTGAAAGGTGAAGACAGAGAATGGAGCCAGTCCAAGAGAGCTGTTACAGGAGCTAAGGGTGACTGAACCGGGTGAGATCCCTAAGGCCCAGCTGCTGTGCTCACAAGCCTGGAGCGGTGAACACACAGCTAAGAGTTTGTCCTGCAGGCTGAAGTCTCACTGTGTTCTGGTCCAACAGGTCTACCACTCTCCCCTTTGGGAGTGAGGGTGCTTGATGTGTGTTCTTGTAAATTGGAAGTATGTGACTAGAGTTTGATTTCGAAGGATCTTGCAGTTAGGAGCTTGCCTCCGGCCACAGGAGAGAAACCAGCTTTTGAACATTAGTTGTGTTTGGAACCCAGGTATTCTTAAAATGAACTAGATGAGATGGTTGTGAGTCTTTGAGGAGGAGAAGTAGAAGGTTATGATGTAAACGTAATGTCAACCTTTATGATAGCTACTCTTGACATATTCATTGTATTCAGAACCAGCAAGAAGATGCACCTCTGGTGTTTCTGTAAGGCATTTCCTCTGAAAATTACCTGAGGATGTTAATGCTGACATCGCATGGGTAAGGTCACTGTGAACCTAAAGAATTCTAAAGAAGTCAGTAAAATGAGTCCTGATCGTGTCTTGAGTATCATGACAGCAGTCATTCCCGTGGACTTACTATCTCTAGTCTTTACCCTCTCTAGTGTGAGCTTTGCCATTCTATTCAAGGCTTCAAAAAGCTAAATTTAAAACAAGAAGAAAATTTATGAAGTATAACTTTGAAAAGTCAAAAAGGGTCCCATATTCCAATGTGTATCTTTTTTTTTAATTAACAACTTTATTTTTAAAAACAGAGATAAATGTACAGAGTTTAAAAAACATTTTTGCATAAAACTATATGAATATATTTTGTCAGTACTTGATTTTTTTTTAAAGGTTTGATAGTATGCATTGAAAACTTACTACTTACAATGAGCATAAAGTCAATGTGTCTGTTCTAATAGATGTAATTGATCATAGACTTGTTCTGATTCAGGGAAAGCTTTGATCTAAAATAATGTTTCCAGAACATGTGAATTATAAAATCTCTTCAGGAAAAAATTGGCAAAAGCTACAAGCCTAGATAAAAGAGTATTTGTTGAAGATTGTTATTGATGAGCAAAATCTTTATCCTGATAATCAATAAATCACATGTACTATATGTCACATTCTTAATGACTAGAGAAAATGTACAGGTACATTTGCCAACTTCTAGACAGGTTCTGGGTTGTGACATTTTACCTCATACATCTTAAAAATCATTGACATAAATATTTTATTCTGACTAGATAAGGTAATTCAAGAAACATTGTGAAAAACATCCAAAAACAAAAAGAAAGAATCATTAATTTCATATATTCTAAAGTAAGAATACAATAAAAATACAGGTTATTAGCCTAAGAATTTAGTGTGTTAACTAGAATAATTAGCTACTGTTAGACTCATAAGGTAATTATTTTCTTCAAAACTATAATTTAGGTAGAAACTCTAATTTTATTTTAGATTATATAAAACATCTGAAACTTTCAATGTAAAATATTCATGTTTAGTCTATTTTTTGATACATATAATCAAGATACCTTTCTATGCCTTTGTTTCCTAGTCTTTATTGAAGGCTTTGCTACAGCAACACAGGAAAAGGAGCAATAAATGATTGTAGAATCTCTTGCAAACCTAGAATGTTATATGAATTCTAAATATAAATAAAAATTAAGGAGAATATATCTATTCCAAAATGTAAGTTATTCAAACTACTTGTCTAGTTATACAGTGATATAGAGAAAAGTTTCTCAAGCCCAAAAAACCTGGGTTTGTACCTCAATTCCTTTATATTCATTTGGGTGACATTGCTTAATCCTTCTGGCATTTTGAATAAAATGCAGATAATTTTACCTATCATAGAATTAGATAGCATACTGTGTGTAGAATTTAGTGCATATACACCAGATACTGTGCCCAAACGCATTTTCTGTCCTCCTTTCCGATTGAGAATTTTACCTTAACAATAGTTTGAAAATGACAGAGAGAATGCAATTTCTCAATGAGATGAGTGAATGTTACGATCATTAGCTTACTACAATTACTAGTAAATTGTAATTCTTAGGGTAGGCATTAGGTTATTTTATTGACAAACACAATTCTTAGGAGCTCTACATGATAATGAATGGAGAGGGAGAGTTCTTGTCACATAATAAGGTGACAGCTAAGAATGAGGTGGCTCTTGTTACTACCGCTGTGGTTTTGGGATAGATGCTGATGCGCAAGCCATTTCTAACCTGAAGATTATCCTTGAATTCTAGAACGTTTTATGTTTTTATATTTTAGAATATTACAATACACACGAAACAACATTAGACTCAGCTTCAAATGCACAATTAATGAGCTTTCCAAATTCACCATTGTTAAGAAATCTAGGGGAAAAATACTCATTTAAAATTCCAGTAATTTCAGTTAAAACAATTTTTTTTTAATCTTTGGACAACATCTATGCATTGTGATATAGTTCTACTCTCTGGATACGTTCTCCACTTCCCTTGTATTACCATATATTCTGTAGAATTACATCTTTAAATGTTTTGTTGCTGTTTAAGGTACAGTGGATTTTAATACATGGCAAATTTTTCACATGAAAGAAAATGCACTGGTTTTATTTCTTCCAAGTTTTAATAATTATTTACTCCATTAATTCAATCTCTATAAAACATGCTCCAGTTTAGTAGCCTGAACTTCTCACATAGCTTTCTCTTTTCCCCACGATTTAAATCAACAAGTAACTAATCAATAAGTGTGCACAGCAAGCTTTGCTTTTTTTTTTAACCTAGGATTTTCTGCTTCAGGGAATATATTTGTAAATGCATGCATAATGTCTGTTCAAGGATGATATTCAAGCTCAGTCATAACTGAGATAGATTCAGCTTCATCCTCTTACAGCTTCTAATGGACCTGCTGGGCTTTCTGCCCTTTTGAGTGTTCAGCCAGTGGATAGAACAAACAGAACACAGAACATCTTCATAAACTGTTTAGTAAATTGGCTTCATTGGCAAATGATACATGTTTACCAAGACTAGGAAGCTTGTTTCTCCTTGGGAGAGAAAAAAAAGTCAAGCCAGGAAACAGGTGTTTCCAAGACATCAGCTCAGTAATCTCTACTTCTAATTGGGAGGTGACAGTCCTGACCCACTTCCAGCAGTCTTAGTACCCATGCAGAATTTTCTACAAACCTCTATCATGATCCTTTTTATGTATTTAAATGATTTCTTTACTTCCTCTTTTGAGGCAGTAAGTGTGACTAAATTACAGAGTAACATTTTATCCTCTTTAGTCAATATCCACTGCTAAAAGTATTACTCTCAGTATGTTATTAGGGACTTGAATATAAAAGGTAACTGTCCATTTTCTAGAATCTGGAGACAGGCCAGGCCAGCAGCCACACCTGTGAAGAGTTATTTAGTCTCTGGTGTTCCTGTGAGGAATTGTGCTGATCTGTTTTTTAATTGAGGTGGAAAATTCCACACTTAAAGTAGGTGGCATCATTCCCTGAAGTTGGGTCTCAGAAGGTAGCAAAAGGAAGAAGCTGGCTGAGCACCACAAGGTGACTAGCAGCTCCATGTCAAATTGCTTGATTTGGTATGCACAGTTTGACATGCAAAGCTGGCTGTGTGTTTCCTCCATGATGAGGGTCTTTATCTTATAACTGTGAGCCAAATCATACCCTTTTTCTTTTGCGTTGATTTGCTCAGTATGTTTGATCATAGTAAAAAGAAAGCTACTCATAGCTACTCATAGACAAATGAGGAGAATTTCACGTTTAACAGAAAGGGCTCCAGTTCTCCCTGTGCTGGCATGTAGAGGCTGGTGGACACAGAATGTGCTCAGCGAATGAGACTATGCATCACTAACTTGTAACTACCAGTGTCAGCATCTCTTTGCCTAAGGACCTTTGCAGTGCTGGGAAAATGATTGTTATATGTGCACTGTAAGCCAGCGGTGCCAGACGCTTATTACCCCAAATCAGAGCCATCAACACATGACTGACAGCAGTGTGTGTACTGATGTGTAACTGGTCCTTCGCTCTAGGGTGGGTTAGCTTGGAGATGTGTGTCTTAGTGAAGACTTTCGGTTTCTTAACCCCAGGAAGTGTTAGTGTGGCTCCTCTGCTTTTATGGCTGCCTTTTCTTCTTCCCAGTATTTGCTCCCTGTACTTCTCCCAGGACTTGTTTGTATGCAAGTCCTCTTGGGTATGCTTTATAACACAAACCCTTGGGATTTTGGAATTAAATCAATTCATTTTCTTCTCCTGAACAGATATGTGCATGTGAAAATGTGGGAGGTATAAGAGCAGAGGGTGGTGAGGCAGATGGGAAGAGGAAGATCATGGAGCTCAGGGAAAGCCAGCTTAGCCCAAAGATGCTGAGCTCTGACATCAGAGAGAGCCTGCCTTGAAGAGATAATGTAGTAATGTCATAAGGCAGGACATGCAGGAAGATTCTTCACAAGCAAACATTGGAACACATACACCTGTGCACATACATGCACGCACGTGCATGTACACACACACACACACACACACCAGTGTTGATGTTACTAAAGTATAGAGGTGCAATACTTTTTATTTCTCTTAAAATATTGAATTTTATATACTCTGTCTATATGCACGAGTACTGAGTTGCAGACCTGTTTGAGAATCAGAGGACAACTTGGAGCAGGCTCTTCTCTCTTTCCACTCTGTGGCTCCAAGGCATAAAACTCAAGCAGACTTGGTGACAAGAACCTTTGTCACAGAACCATCTGGTCAGTCTTAACTTCTCTTTCTTTGGGGCCTTTCCCAAAGTACTACTAATAAATGTGAAAAGAAACTCCCTAGGTAAGACACTGTGGTGCTTTACTTCGTCATTTGTCTACTCATTGGGAAGGACTTAACTTCACTTCCAGGTTCCAGTGGGAGCCATAGGTAGGCGTGAGGAACGTAACACAGATGGCCTTATCCTTTTGAGACAGTCACTCAAAGCGGGAAATCCAAGAGAGTGGCCATTTGTGATAGGGCGTAGCTCTGATCTAGGATGTCAGAACAGCATTCTGTGATGGCGGATGAGAGAACGTAACCTAGGTTTAGTTTTTCCCCTAAGGAAAAAACATGGAGCTTCATTTGGTGAAAATGTCTTACCTACTCTTCCTAAACAACGCTCATGGATTTGCCATTTGCTCTTTCATCTATATTCTTACCCCCGCACAATCTGGTCCCATTGCATTGTTAATTCTTGCACAATCATGAAGACAGGCGCTGTGTCTTACTCTGTGGTCTACCATAAGACTCTGAAAGTAGAGAATTTAACAACTACACACAGTGTTACAACTGTTTCACCTGAATGCATTGTGAGTTTCTAGGTGTAGTCCAGGTGTTTCACTCCTATGTCTGACAAACCTGGTGTCTTGGTGCTAATAACCCTCCGCTGCTGTCCTATTGCAGTCACCTTCTTTGTGCCTGCTGTTGGCTTCTCATCCTTGGCTTTGTTCTCTTCATCTTTTACTATCATGTAGTTTAGACCCACATTCCCATGAGTACAACTGGTCCAGCTCCTTTGATTGACAGCTGGATTCAAACTTAATAGAGCCCTCGGCATCATCTCCAGGACTCATTCCACACCTTGGCTATGTTGGGGCAGCATAAGCAGGATTATATCTGTTTGCTCACCCATGCTTCTCAGCTCAACTCTGCAGAAATGGCGGCCTAGGGATGTTTTAAGTGAGTGTCACAGATACAGGATTATTCCAGATAGAGCATTATTCCAAGGTGACTGTTTTAAACGCCTTCGGTTTTATACTGGAAGTCCATGTAGGAGTATTTCCTAATGGAGAAAATCTACTTCACATATATTTTATGAGCTATATTTGTATAATTACTTCCTCTAACTTCCTGAATAGGATCCGAGAGAAGGAGACCGGTCCTGGAAGCCCAGAGAAGGTTTATATTTTCTTCCTTATCCTTCTATGGAAGATAGTAATTTTGATACATTTACAATGTACTTTCCTTACTTATACTACACAGTCTTCCTACAGTTTGCAGTTTCTGTCCTTTCTAGTCAACATTACAAACCTGAAATTGCCTAGTTTGTTGTTTGGTGGTGGTGGGTGTTTAAGATGGGATCCCCCCTTAGCCTGGCTGGTGTCTAACTTGCTATGTAGACATGGGCAACCTCCTTCAGCTAATGCTCCCCGCCCACCTCCACATGCTCTGGTCGCAGGCAGGCAGTTCCTCTTTGTCTCATTGTGCTGACTCCCAGAGGTGCGCTTGAGGGGCAGCAGAAGAGAAAGGAATCAAACTCACAAAAGGGATGCTTTCCAAGACATCTGCATGCACTTGACTTTCTACAGACAGTATGTAGGGGGTGCAGGGAAGAAAGACATCTTCTGTTTGACACTACCCAACCCCTGGCTCATTCTTCCCTGTTAAATGTCTCCACTGGTGGAGAGACTCCCCAGCAGCCAACCTCCCTTCACAGACCTTCCGGATTATTCTGCTTGGTGTTTTGTAGTACCAGTGGTCACAGTAAACATACACACGCCACTCCTTTCATAACACCCACGCTTATATAGACAGTAGTCATTTAATTTTAACACTTTCAACCACTTTATCTCTCAGAACAGTTCTAGCATAGTTGGTAGATATGATTAGCCTCTGAATTTCAGCAAGGAAAAGTGAGCCGAAGTATCAGAGAAAGCGATGTGTTCACATGCCAACAAGCTGTGACACGTGAGCTGAGAGACACCCATAGGCAGGAAAGCCTTGCAGGACTGCATCCGATTATTCATTCATTTACTGAGTAACAGCCATCAGTCACTGGACTTAGTGTGTACTTCAGGAAGGGGTAGACAGTTGGCAGGGAGACGAGTGCGCTGCCAGCAGTTTTCCATTGTGAGCGTATAGAGCCTAAGAAGGAAAAGTAAGCCAGGTCCGCTCATGAAAGCCCATGTACACTGCCAGGCAGTCTTGACTCCAAACAATGCACACTGGGTCCATAAAAGAACTCAGATGGGGACTGTATAGGTAAATATATCTGTCCATGGTGTTGGAGAATGACCCCTTCCCTCCCAAACATACGAGGTGCTTTCAATCTTCTGACCACTTACTATGTATTTCCTTAAAGTGCAATTGAAATCGGATTTGAACTAAGCACCTGTAAATTCCTCCATGAACAACAAACTTCTGAGACTATAGAGGCTCTGTGGTGTCCCAAAGTTGTTACTTTGTGCTTGAAAACGTTCACTAATGAGTGTCCAACTGACTCTCTCTTTCTAATCTCTATCTTATTCCTTCCTGCAAATGTCAGTCTTTTCTCCCATTAGTAGATTGTTGCAGAGGGAAATGTGTCAACATAGCAACAGTTTCCATTTGAGTAGGTTGTGCAAAATCACGTGCCCCCTAGACTACATCTCAAGAACACAATTTAATCAGTCATTTTCCAAAACCCCAGGCATGTCCTTTCACACAGGAAATGTAAAGTCCACTGAAAAACATACCGAACATATTTAGTTACTTCAAGTTCCAAGAGGAAAACATCACATATTTAAACAAGAAGCTGTGTGCTGGTATGTGAGTGCATGTCTTCAAGTCATCAGGAATGTGTAAAAAAGATATTTTACTATACTCGGCTAATTTTTAGCTATTTAGACATTATATATATATATATATATATATATATATATATATATATATATATATATATATCAAAAAAAAAAAAAAACAACCAAAGAGAAAGTAAAGTGGCAAAGAAATGTAAATAACTCATATATGGTGGTTAGTCTTGTAAATCAATCAGTGTTGGTGTGAGGCAGTATTCTTATGACAGTCAAGAGAATTTTCTTTGGAAAGGAAACCTGATTATTCTATCAGAAAACTAAGCTTATTCTTTTCAAACAAGTATCACTTTTTTTATCTTGATGCCTTTTATGCTGATCATTTAAAACCAGATAATCATGTCTGTTTGTAAAGTAACCTGAACATGCTTTACAGGACATCAAAGAGTATTTCCATATGACCATCAGCACCCTTCGGCATACACTAAATGAGGGGCAGCATTCCCTCTATAGGGGTCTTGAACATCACCCAAGTCATCGCTGACACATGTATCAAAGAATGGAAGAATGCTGTAAATGCACATAGTTGACCAGTACTATCTGTAGAGCAAAATCCATCCCATAAAGCAGCAGTATCATTTTAGCCTTTAAAGATGAAAAGCAACATCATATAGTCATGAAATTGATGGTGTTTTCCTCTTCTGGCTTTTCCCATCTAGATCAGACCAGAGACAGCTGAAGTTCACTGCATATTAGTTTCACCTTCCTTCCTATCACAGTAGTAATTTTCTATTTTTTTTTTTTTAAATCCTCGTGAGTATCGTGATCACTTCTGTTTCTCTTCTCCATCATCATATGCCAGGAACTCAGTCAGGTGCAACAGTCAAATCAGTGAGCAGCGGGCTTGGTACAGGCATCAATCAACTAGAACGAGTGTTCCTTGAATAAAACAAACTGCTGTGTTTGTGTTGTGTTCTAGGCACCTGTCGTGGAATGGAGAGCACAGTAAGCTATTTGCAAATGGCTGCCAAATAAATTGATGTATGGTCAAATTAACTACCTTGAGAGACAAAGCTGCCTTCCATCCAGTTTCATATTATTCAATAATTCAATAGTTTCAATTTATACAGTCAATCATTTTGTTGAGTCCCAGTATTGTACGCATTTAAAAAATAATTTAGATTAAGTTTTGAGTAAGGAAAATGGGAAGAGTAGAGAGTTCAAAAAAAATGATCTATATTTTCTTGGTACTTACAATCTAGTGTAAAAAAAGGATACCTTCAATCATACTAATATAACAGTGTAAAAGAAATTAATTTCTCACGGTAATTGAGATTCAAAGTAGATGTCTTGAATTCCAAAATCCATGGACATCCACCAATAAAATAAAGGCTTTGAAAGTACAAAGATCTGGATTTGAATTTCAGCTTCAGCATGACATTGGTGAGGCAGCCCATAGTGAAATTATTAACCAGGATCATCTTACTCTTAAAATAATTGTGGAATCTTATGGTAATTATAAATATAATACTATACCTAATACAAATGTTTTACATAGTAGACATTTTTGGAGATTATTCTTTATCAGGCCCAAAACCCTGATGTATATTATGTTGGAATCCAGAATTTGGCTAGCCATAAAGTGTCTGTTATTCAGGGGAAAGTGAGTTTACTATCATTAAAAATTGAAATTAGACACAGAAAATACAATGGAGTTAAAACAGAGCCATGAATGTGAGTTTTCCTGTGACTTAATGCTTGGTCTTACTTACAGCATGGTACCACCTATAGTCAAACCTCTAACTTTTCTCATCTAGACAGTGGAGTTACACAAAATATATTATTGTGTGAAATTAAATTTTTAAGAAATGATTGTCCTATTGTACATGTTTCGATCATGGACAACCTTAAAGATTTCTGAGTGAAAATAATAAAATCCTCACTTTCCATTTGAAAACTGAACTCTGAATTAGTGAAGTTGTCACTTTTCCTAGACCCATTATCAAATTTCTTCTAGATTAAACTATATGATAGAATGATTGATGTCATTAGGAAACTTGAAAGGAAGAAAAACCTTTTCAGACTACATGTGTACGAAATTCTAGACTTCAGATGTTTTACAATGGTAAGTATCAGCACCAGCAACTTTTTCCCAAGTTGGCTGCTATGGTCATGAACTGTTGTCCCTTACACATTCTCCCAAACTGAGTTTTCTGGGACAGGATTGTACTGTCAGGAGCAATTCAGTGCAGCGCATGCCTCCATCTGAAGAAGTAAAGGATGCTAAGATATTGGTATGAGCAAGTTTCTGGAAATAATTTCAAGGATTAAATTCTGCCACTTTTCAACAAAGGTATCTTTGCAAAGTAACCAATCTTGTCATCTAGAAATGCAAAGTGTAAATGCTGATCATTTGCTGTGGACATGAGTGCACACACAGAGACCAATCTCTTTCTAACTAAAGATGTAACTGTTATCCAACTTTGGCTTCCGTGGAGTGGGTTATCTCACTATTTTATAGCTTACAACTTGCTTGCTTTATTTATTTTTTATAACTTTCCTGCAGTAAATTACTTTTTAAAAAATTTATTTAATTTATATATGTGAATACACTGTAGCTGACTTCAGAAACACCAGAAGAAGGCATCAGATCTCATCACAAATGGTTGTGAGCCACCATGTTGTTGCTGGGAATTGAACTCAGGACTTCTAGAAAAGCAGACAGTGTTCTTAAACTCAGAGCCATCTCTTCAGCTCCTTTTTAAAAATTTTAATATATTTAAAAATACTGAAATATCATCAGAAGACATTCAGTTCTACACAATCTATTAAACATTAAGGTAATGGCAAAGTTCATTTTTCATAAATGTGCCTGATTAGTTATTATTTGATGGCATTCCAGAGCTTTAAAAAAGGCTTTTAAAATGGTGTGACTTTTATGATATCAGAGATTTAAAACATTCAAATAACTACTTTACCCCTTCACAAGGCTATGTGATTATAGGAACATTTTGCAAAATAGAAAATAAATGTTACATTAAAATATGTATGTCCTGTAACAAAGTAACTAACAAGTTACTATTTTATAAGCAATAAAGAAACTCAGAGTTAAAGATTAAAATGTACCCATAAACTTGAGGCTAAAACTATTAGAGGTGGAAGCTTTGGAACAATTTCCTAAGAATTATTATGAGAATATGTGAGAAATCTTCATTCTAATTGCCTGGCCCTCTTTCCATTTGGCCCATGCGACTTTGATACATGATAACTGACTGCCTCTTGTGTTTTCAGTGCCTGATAATTAAAAGGTAAAGCCCTTGAGGCTACCACTTTGAAATATTTTATTAGCCTTTTATTTATTAGGTCATAGTCTCCAAAGTATAAGATTATATGGTTTTTGACAAGTTTTAACCTCATATAATCATTGGAATCATCAGTAAAGTTGCAGAACATGTCCTTTACACAAGCAGTTTACCTCTGAGGTTCATCCCCTCATTTGATATGTGTATGTCTAGCTTTATTAGAAGCTGCTGCTGAGCTGTTTTCCAAAGTAATTAAGTTATTCTGCATTCCAACTGCAATGCATGTAAACCATCTTCATCTTCTTCATCAGTATTTGATATTGGCTCTTCTTCTTTATTTTTCTCCCCCTCCTTCTCCTCCTCTTGCTCCTTCTGCTCCTCTTCTCCTTCCTCCTCCTCCTCTTCCTCCTTCTTCTCCTCCTCTTCTCCTTCCTCCTGCTCCTCTTCCTCCTCCTCCTCCTCTTCCTCCTCCTCCTTCTCTTCCTCCTCTCCTCCTCTTCCTCCTCCTCTTCTTTCTCCTCCTTCTCCTCCTCTTCTCCCTCCTCTTCCTTCTGTCTTTTTCCTTAAGTCATTCTAAAAGTCTGTCATTGCATCTCATACAGTTTTAATATATCTTACATTTTAATATAGAGAATTAAAAGGCTGAGATATTTTCTATGGCTCTGATGATAATTTAGTGTTGAATGGATTCACTATGGTGAAATGTATGAATGTGTTTAGTAAATTCCTTCTTCCATGAGTAGCATCACTGTTCTCATCTCAGTGAATTTTTTTTCTCTGCTTCCTTAACGCCATTACATAACTTGTCCACTAGATGGCAGTTGCTCAATTGTTTGAAGCTGCCAGTTGTCTAAAGCTAAGGAAGTAGTTGTATAACAACAGGATAGAGTCAGTCTGTAAATTGTGAAATGCTTTCTACTTTGATCAGAAGAGAAGGAAAGGGGAAGTAAAAACAGACGCTACCATTTTACTGACTGCCAAATTAGAGTATATCTTAGCCTAATGTGTGTACTTTAAGGTAATTTAAATTTAAATTTGGAGTTACCAAATACGAATCAAGTACAACATACAAAAATACAAAACCCAGTGTCTTTTAAATGTAAATCGGTGACATCTGGTCAGCAAATATCTTGTTGCAGGCAAACTCAGAAACACGATCTATTTACGATTTAAAGAAAATCTGTGAAAATATAGATGTCCTTAAGTTTTGAAATACTAAGCCTATATATTTGCTGCTATAGCTAGAGAAAATATCAGACATTGGCTGTGGTTTGTTTCTTTTTTCTTGTTACTTTAGTGCCATATAAAGACCCCCCTCTAAGTGGGATTTCATTCATTAATACAATGTTTACAAAGTTATATTTTGTCTCAAGCTTTAGGTTAGATGTTCTCAGTGTCAGAAGGCCTAAATTATGATTATATTCATAAGAATGTAAATAGTAATAATTATTATTGCACTTTAAATACCAGGAGGTATTCTTATAAACAAGTGTATTACTTACAAATCCCTGGTATAACCTAAGGAGATGCTAGAGTGCCTATACTGCGGAAGTGATGAATGACCCCGTACCAAAGGGGCTACTGTAACTGGCACAAAGCACAGTCCACAGACTTACTGTACAATTGAGATGTTACCACACAACATGAAAGAAAATTAAGTACTTCCATGCTTTAGTAGTGGACGATCTTCAAGAGTTAATTGCCTCCACACTTTCCCATACAACGCCTATGATGAATAGAGCAAACTGTAGCAGAAGAGAGAGAGAGAGAGAGAGAGAGAGAGAGAGAGAGAGAGAGAGATGGAGAGAGAGAGATATCTAAGACAGTGGCTAGGTGGATGATAGATGGGGAACAGGGGACATTCTTACAACAACAAAAACACTAAAGACAGTTTTTAAAAATGTTATCCTGAAGCCTACTTATTGAAAAGTTTCCTGATATATATATGTGTGTGTATATATATATATATAATATTTAATGGAATTGTGATTTAAAGAGATGATAATGTCTCCACAAGTTACCACCAACAATAAAATGTCAAGTGACCAGAATAGTTTACTTATTTGGAGTTACAGGCCAGTGGGTGCCATACACCACTCCCATATTCACCCCCTCCTCTCTCTCTCTCTCTCTCTCTCTCTCTCTCTCTCTCTCACACACACACACACACACACACACACATACACACACACACACACAAACACACACAGAGGGGGGGTATTGTAGACTATTGCTATTCCTCTTGATTATCTTCCAGGACTTAAGAGTAAGAACTATAGCTGAAGATACTACATCCACATGTCACAGAACATGAAGTCATCAAGCTGCTATGGACCCAGAAGCTTCATCACTCCTGACTAGATTTCATCCTGCTGGGAGTTAGTATGTATACAAGCAAAGGAGAAAGTAACCACCAATCTTATGCAGCTATGAGCTTTGAAAGCTACAGAAACTACTACCCGGCAAGATGTGCACACTGCTTCAAATATGGCATCTGTGTAGCATCTCCCGTGTCACCTCTCGCTGATCGGATTTAATACCTGCTCCATATGGTAATACGGCACCACTATTAGGGCCAAGAACTCATGGTCATAAATTCTAGTGGAGAGCCTACTGCAATTATTCTGTTAAATGGGCATAGTGCTAAACTAACTCCCAAATCCTTACTGCTATACTCATAAATTAATGCATGCATCTCTCAACCCTCTTCATAGAAGATTCTTTTTATAGAAGATGACAATTAAAACAGAGAGCCACAACCAGTCAAGATGTAGAGAATACGTTTATTTGGAATGCTTGGCTCTAAATGAGATAGCTTCGTTATACCTCCTATTTCCTGAGCTCAAGAATCATCATGGAAGAGAAATCAGAAAAACTGCAAGAGGCCATAGGTAGTAGATAATTTACAAGAAACAGTATCTTATCAGTAAAATATCTATACATATGAATCCAATGGTGGGTATACCACCATGCAGAATACATTAGTAACACTAAGCCAGACAAAATTTCAGCATGGAAGTGGGAAGAAGAAATAAAGTCTACCCATATCTAAGAAATCAGTGGCAACTTTTAACTTCCAGGAGAGTTAGCTTATCAACAAAATCATAGAAGAAAACTTCCCTACCCGTAAGAATGAGATGACCATGAGCATAAAAGAAGCCTACAGAACTACAAATAGAGTGGACCAGAAAAGAAATTTATCCCTACACATAATAGTCAAAACGCCAAGTGCCCAAAGCAAAGAAAGAACACTAAAAGCAGTAAGGGATAAAGGTCATGTAACATATAAAGGCAGACAAATCAGAATCACACCCAATTTCTCAACAGAGACTATGAAAGCTAGAAAATCCTGGATAGACATAATGCAGACTCTAAGAGAACACATGTGTCAGCCCAAGCTGCTATACCCAGCAAAACTATCAATCACCATAGAAGGAGAATCCAAGGTATTCCAGGACTAAACTAAATTTACACAATATCTGACCACAAGCCCAGCACTACAACAAATAATAGGTGGAAAACCCAATACAAGGATGAAAACTACATCCTAGTAAAAACAAGAAAATACCTAAGCAAAAAAAAAAAAAAAAGAAGAAGAAGAAAGACACACACGCACAATTCTACCTCTAAAAGCAAAAATAGTAGGAAACAGCAACCACTATTCCTTGATATCTGTTAACATATATGGACTCAATTTCCCAATATAAAGATATAGGCTATCAGACTGGATACATAAACAAAACCCAGAGTTTTGCTGCATACAGGAAACTCATCTCAGAGACAAAGACAAACACTATTTCAGAGTTAAAAGGTTGGAAAAAAAACCTTCCAAGCAAACAGCCCCAAGAAACAAGCTGGAGTAGCCATTCTAATATTGAATAAAGTAGATTTTCAACCAAAATTTATCAAAAAAGATAAGGAAGGACACTTTTTACTCATTACAGGGAAAATTTGTCAGGAGGAACTCTTGATCCTTAACATATATGCTCCAAATACAAGAGCACCATTATTCATAAAAGAAACCCTAATAAAGCTCAAAAAATACATTGCACCCCACACAATAATAGTGGAAGACCTCAACACCCCACTCTCATCAATAGACAGATCATGGAAGCAGAAACTGAACAAGGACACAGTGAAACTAACAGAGGTTATGAACCAATTGGAATTAACAGACATCTACAGAACATTTCATCCTGAAACAAAAGAATACACCTTCTTCTCAGGACCTCATGGCACCTTCTCCAAAATTGAACATACACTCAGTCACAAAACAAGCCTCAATAGATATAAGAAGATTGAAATACTCCCATGCATCTTATCAGATCACCATGGTCTAAGGCTGGTCTTTAAAAACAACAAAGACAACAAAAAGCCCATATATACATGGAAACTAAACAATATTAAATTATAGCATGGTCAAAAAAGAAATAAAGAAAGAACATAAAAATTTTCTAGAATTTAATGAAAATGAAAGCACAACATACCCAAACCAATGGGATGCCATGAAAGCAGTACTGAGAGGAAAACTCATAGTTCTGAGTGCTTCCAAAAAGAAACTGGAGAGAGCATATACTAGCAACTTGACAGCACAGTTGAAATCTCTAGAACAAAAGGAAGCAGATACACCCAAGAGGAGTAGATGGCAAGAAATAATCAAACTCGGAGCAGAAATCGACCAAATAGAAACAAAAAAAAAAAAAAAACATTCAAAGAATCAACAAAACCAAGAGCTGGTTCTTTGAGAAAATTAATAAGGTAGATAAACACTTAGCCAGAAAAAATAGAGGGAAAATAGAGAGTATCCAAATTAACAAAATCAGAAATGAAAGTGGAGACATAACAACTGAAACTGAGGAAATTCAAGAAATCATGAGGTACTACTACAAAAGCCAATCCTCAACAAAGCTGGATAATCTGGAGGAAATGGATAAATTCCTAGACAGATACCAGATACTAAAGATAAACCAGGACCAGGTAAAGTATCCAAATAATCCCATAACACCTAAAGAAAAAGAAGAAGTCATCAAAAGCCTCCCAACCAAACAAAAAAAAAGCCCAGGTCCAGATGGGTTCAGTGCAGAATTTTATCAGACATTTATTGATTACCTAATACCAATACTCTCCAAATTATTCCACAAAATAGAGTCAGACAGAACACTACCTAACTCATTTTTCGAGGTGACAATAACCCTTGTTCCTAAACCACACAAAGAACCTACAAGGAATTAGAACTTCAGACCAATTTCACTTATGAACATTGATGCAAATATACTCAACAAAGTCCTTGCAAACGAATTCCAAGAATACATTAAAACGATCATTCACCATGATCAAGTAGACTTCATCCCTGGGATGCTGGGATGGTTTAATATACAGAAAGAAATCCATCAACGTAATCCACCATATAAACAAACTCAAAGAAAAAAACCACATGATCATCTCACTAGATGCTGAGAAAGCATTTGACAAAATTCAACCCCCTTTGTGTTAAAAGATTTGGACAGAACAGGAATCCAAGTCTCATACCTAAATATAACAAAAGCAATATATATCAAACTAATAGCCAACATAAAACTCAAAGGTGAGAAATTTAAAGCAATCCCACTAAAATCAGGGACTAGACAAGGCGGCCCACTCTCCCCCTACCTATTCAACATAGTACTAGAAATCCTGGCTGGAGCAATTAGACAGAAAAAGAAAATCAACAGGATACAAATTTGAAAGGAAGAAGTAAAAACATCACTGTTTGCAGATGACATGATAGTGTACTTAAGTGACCTAACAAATTCTACCAGCAAACTTCTACAGCTGATAAACAAGTTCAGCAAAGTGGCTGGATATAAATTTAATTCAAACAAATCAGTAGCCTTCCTCTACTCAAAGGACAAACATGCTGAGAAAGAAATTAGGGAAAAGATATCCTTCACAATAGTCACAAACAATATGAAATAATTTGGTGTGACTCTAACTAGGCAAGTGAAGGACATGTATGACAAGAACTTCAAATCTCTAAAGAAGAAAATCGAGGAAGATCTCAGAAAATGGAAAGATATCCCATGCTCATGGATTGGAAGGATCAACATTGTAAAAATGGCCATCTTACCAAAAGTAATCTATAGATTCACTACAATCCCCATCAAAATTCCAACCCAATTTTTCATAGAGTTGGAAAGAGCAATGTGTAATTTCATCTGGAATTACAGAAGACCTAGAATAGCGAAATCCATCCTCAACAACAAGAAAACATCTGTGGGAATCACTATCCCTGACGTCAAGCTATATTACAAGGCAATTGTGCTGAAAACTGCATGGTACTGGTACAGAAATAGGCATGTGGATCAATAGAATAGAATAGAAGATCCAGAAATGAGCCCTCAAGTATATGGTCACCTGATTTTTGACAAAGGAGCTGTAAACATTCAATGGAAAAAGGACAGCCTCTTCAAGAAATTGTGTTGGTTCAACTGGCACTCCGTATGCAGAAGAATGAAAATAGACTCTTTCTTATCTCCTTGTACAAAGCCCAAGTGAAAGTGGATCAAAGATCTCCACATTAACCCAGGTACACTGAAACTATTAGATGAGAAACTAGGGAAAACCTTAGAACACATAGGCACAGGAGAAAATTTCCTGAACAGAACACCAATGGCTCGTGCTTTAAGGTCAAATATCAACAAATAGGACTTAATGAAATTGCAAAGTTTCTGTAAGGGTAAGAAGGACACTGTCAAGGAAACAAAACGGCAGCCAACAGATTGGGAAAAGATCTTTATCAATCCCCATCTGATAGAGGCCTAATATCCAAGGCATACAAAGAACTCAAGAAGTTAGACACCAAAGAATCAAACAATCCTATTAAAAAATGGGGTACAGAGCTAAGCAAAAAGTTCTCAATCAAGGAATATCGAATGGCGGAGAAACATCTAAGGAAGTGCTGGACATCCGTTGCCATCAGGGAAAGGCAAATCAAAACAACCCTGAGATTCTACCTCACACCAGTCAGAATGGCTAAGATCAAAAATTCAGATGACAGCAGATGGTGAGGATACGGAGAAAGAGGAACACTTCTCCACTGTTGGTGGGGTTGTATACTGGTACAACCACTCTGGAAATCAGTCTGGCAATTCCTCTGAAAATTGGACATAGTACTACTTGAAGACCCAGTTATTCCACTTCTGGGCATATACCCCAGTGACACTCCAATATACAGCAAAGACACATGCACCACAATGTTCATAGTAGCCCTATTTATAATAGGTAGAAGCTGGAAAGAACCCAGATGTCCTTCAGCAGATGAATGGATACAAAAATTGTGGTATACTTACACAAGGGAGTACTACTCAGCTATCAGAAACAATGACTTTATGAAATTCTTAAGAAAATGGATGCATCTAGAGAATATCATCCTGAGTGAGGTAACCCAGTCACAAAAGAACAGACATAATATGCAGTCACTGATAATTGGATACTAACCCCAGAAAGCTCTGAACACCCCAGAATCATCTCCCAGACTATATGAAGCTCAAGAAAAACAAAGGCCAAAAAAAAAAAAAAAAAGAAAAAAAAAGAAAAATCATTATGCTTAATCTTTACACACCAAGAAAATTTTGACTATTTCCAGGTTACATCTTGTTTTACATGTACATTATGCTAATTGTAACTAGTAAGATTTTAATGTATACTATCAAACCTTTTAAAAAATCAAGCACTGACAAAAATGTATTTATATACTTTTATCCAAAAATGCTTTTAAAATCTGTACATTTATCTCTGTTTTGTAAAATAAGGTTGTTCAATTAAAAATTGGACCCAGTGGGTTAAAAAGACGGAAAAGAGGACACTAATTTTTGTGGGTGTAAAAGGATATAGACCTGAGAGTACTTGTAAGAAAATGTTGGATAAGATTAAAATGTATTGGATGACATTCTCAAAGAAATATTAAAATAAAGAAAGAATGTAACATACCATCATGGTCTACATGAGCCAAAATAATATTTTGGAATATTATCATCAGTTACAGTCTTTACCTGTTGGTACTACAATGGCATCCTGTGGCCAACAGTAAGAACATATCCATGACTATCCATGAAGACTCACAAACACATATGGTGCATTGTTATACTGGCATTACCAAGCAGACCTGGGAACCCTTCCTCCCCTTTAAACCCTTGATCGAGATTAGGAGAGTGAGGAGGAAAGAAACAAATCAATATTTTCCCAAATCAGATTCCTTAAATTATTCCAAGTTCTTGGGTGAGATTTATGGATTCAATGTGTTCAATGTGTCGTCCATGTTACTCTTTCCTGCATCTCACCTCCCATTTACCTTCAGCCTAAAACTTCTCAGTCAAAATGTAACTGACCTCGAATTAAATACTTTTGATTCCTACTCCAAAAGCTCACCTTCATGTATATTCAGGATATCAAACAGTTATGTTGGTCTTTATGCTTCCCTGCTGTAATTATGATTTAATTCAGTAAGCATGCATTAAGCTCCCACTGCAAGCAATCTGCTTAGGCTTAATCTATTGCTACAGGACAGGGAACAAATAATGTTTTCTATCACAGACTCCTAATTTCCCTGCTTTGTAGAGACTTTTAGATAAATACATCTTAAATACAGCACAGGGAATGAAGTATCAATGATTGTGGACCCAGAAGGACTTGGTGTTTGTTTATACTTGACATTTCACGATGGTCTTGGCCCTACCCACCTCTAGTTGTTTCTTATTGTTTTCCCCTATCCCTTCTAACTTGGTTCCCAAGTTTTTAAAATAAGGGCTGTTGATATGACTCAGCAACTAAAACACTAGCACTTCAAACAAGAGATGAAAACACATGTAAGACAAGCCGTAGTCCACGGTGATTTGACAGGATGCATGGGCATATTTCAATCTTCTTGTATCTGTTGAGGCCTATTTTGTGACTGATTATATGGTCAGTTTTGGAGAAAGTACTATGAGGTGCTGAAAAGAATATTCTTTTGTTTGAGGATTAAATGTCCGGTAGATGTCTGTTAATTCCAATTGATTCATAACCTCTGCAAGTTTCAATGCGTCTCTGTTCAGGTTCTGCTTCCATGATCTGTCCATTGATGAGGAGTCTCCCACTATTATTGTGTGTGGTGTAATATATGCTTTGACCTCTAGCAGAGTTGCGTTTATGAATGTGGGTGTCCTTGTATTTGGAGCATAGATGGTCAAGACTGAACCATATAGTCAGTCACAAAGCCTCAACAGATGTAAGAAGATCGAAATGCATCCTATCAGTCACCATAAACTAAGACTTGTCTTCAATAACAACAAAAACAACAAAAAACACACATACACATGGCAGCTGAACAATGCTCTCCTCAATGATAACATGGTCAAGGAAGAAACAGAGAAAGAAATTAAGGATTTTTTAGAATTTAATGAAAATGAAAGCACAACATACCCAAACTTATGGGATGAAAGGAAAGCAGTACTAAAAGGAAAACTCATAGCCCTGAGTGCCTCCAAAAAGAAACTGGAGCAAGTATACACTAACAACTTGACAGCACAGCTGAAAGCTCTAGAACAAAAAGAAAGCAGATACACCCAAGAGGAGTAAACAGCAGAGGAAATAATCAAACTCAGAGCAGAAATTAAACAAGTAGAAATAAAAGAACCATACAAAGAATCAACAAAACCAGGAGCTGGTTCTTTGAGAAAATCAATTAGATTGATTAACCCTTAGCCAGACTAACTAGAGGGCACAGAGAGAGTATCCAAATTAACACAATCAGAAATGAAAGGGGAGAGATAACAAACAGAATCTGAGGAAATTCAAGAAATCATCAGGTTCTACTACAAAATCCTATACTCAACAAAACTGGAAAATGTGGAGGAAATGGACAAATTTCTAGACAGATACCAGATACCAAAGTTAAATCAGGATCAGATAAACCATCTAAACAGTCTCATAACACCTAAAGAAATAGAAGCAGTCATCAAAAACCTCCCAAACAAAAAAAGCCCAGGCCCAGATGGGTTCAGTGCAGAATTCTATCAGACTTTCATAGAAGACCCAATAACAATACTCTCTAAACCATTCCACAAAATAGAAACATCAGGAACACTACCCAACTCGTTCTTTCAAGCCACAATTACTCTCATTCCTAAACCACACAAAGACTCTACAAGGAAAGAGAACTTTCAGACCAATCTCCCTATGAGTAGTTGGAGAAGAACTGGCCTTTTCTAGAGTCAAGGCCCCTTGCTGTTGTTCAATGCAGTGCGGTCAACCTTGAAACAAGATACACACCACCAACAAAAGAGAGACTGTGCAGGCTGTCTTCATATGTGTATGAATATATATATTATTATATTATATATTATATAATATATATATTATATACAATAACATTATATATATTATATATTATGTTACAATATATACATATATGCATGTTTGCAATGATAGTAAAGAGACTGTCGACTTTAGAGTGTGGGGGCATGGGAGGGGTTCAAGGGAGGCTAGATGGGAGGGGCTAGAGTGAAGAAAGGGAGGAGGGTCTTAGGAAGATAAACCCATGCACAAGGTACTCAGGATGGGTTTGTGTACCTTTTAAGTTACTACTGCTCCGAACTTTCTTGGGTGGAGAAAAGTATGCAACATCCTTTTAAAAAATGAGTTAAATCATGATGATGATTCATTTTTAACAAGTTTCAAGTTTGCTGAACTCTATCCTTCTCAAAAGAACCTGGGAGTTTTAGTCTCAGCTCTACCAATACCAGCAGGAACAGCGGGGTGATCTCTCAACTCCTCTAAGCCCCCGACTCTGTATCTGAAAAGTGAACTATGAAAGCAGCCTGTGGCTGGAGACATAATGGTTTATTACGGTTTTCATAAGCCGCATATGAAAAGTCCTGAAACACCACTCCCATCTGCACATAGAGGAACCACTACCTTTATTATACAGACAATGAGAAAGGGAATACCAAACACTTCTTAATGGTAGGCTGGAGCATCCCAACATTACTCAACACGGCCTTGAAGGATAACTATATGCCCCAAGATGACAATGTTGTAGCTCGAGATCCTCAGAGCATTGAGTTCTTATTACACGGCTCCTTCTTTCCTCCTGGTCTTGCTTGCCTGCCCTGAATACTGGCACTTAGTAAGACGAAGCTCTAGAGGAGCTGTAAAAGAATGTCTGCAGCCACAGACATACCTACATGATAACTCTCTCCGGGACACCACGTCCCATGTTCAGTAACAGGCAAAGCTCTCCTCTTTACCCAAGTCTTCTTTTTAATTAAGGCCCAGGAGGCCAGGGGACGTCTCTGAAGTAAATCTTGATGAAGCTCTCGTTTTTTTTAAAGAGTGGTGGCCTTCATACGAAGATTTGTTTTTAAAATCTAGGTCTCTTAACTGCAAACCCAAAGAAGTACGATTAGAGTTCCCGAGCATTGCGAAGTTCATTTAAGCAAAATCAAGAAATGGTGCAATTAAAATGCGATCTCTTGCCTTTGGCATCAAAGGCCCACACAGCGGCCGTTCTCCATCTCTGGTGGGCTAAGCCCTGTGTCTTTTTCAGACTGCCTCCCAGCAGCCTCGCTGGTGAGTCGGCCTCAAGGGGCCTCCTCTGCTTTCTGCTGTTTCTGTAGCAGCCAGACCGCTTCCTCCCTGCTCCCTCCCTCCCCAGGGTGCTTCCCACCCCTGTGGTTTGAGTGTCTTATTTAACTTGCATCCTACTGGAGCAGGATCTGTTCACTCCCCCAGTCCCTCTGGCTTTTCTTCCCATAATGATCCGCCCATTTGAACTCATGTTCGCACACAGGTTTTTTTCTAAATCCATCCCTCTACTCCATTACTGCTGGAAGGATGAGATGCTCTTTTTGCTCGTTTTGTCTCTCTGACCTCGTTACCCAGTACATACATCTGTCACCTTACTAAGTATGGTAATTACACACCAAACATGCACTTCCTCTAAAACACCCTGCGCTGCTTCAGAAAAGGGAAAATGCTTCATTTACGGTTTGCCCCAAATTCCATATCTCAGCGCCTGGAGGACATTTGTGAATGCACAAATGTTTCTAATGGTGAGACATTCATCTCAGAACACTGCAAACTCCTCAAAGTTCATTCAAAATGTAGTGGGACCATAAAGAAAGGAGAACCCAGATCTAGGTTACAAGATGCATCTAATTGACATCAAGATCTCAGGTCGTCAGCCAGGAAGAGGGAAAACAAGACAGGCCTGGGAATATTGGGGATCTTTTCTCATTATTCTCAGTATTGAGTCGGAGATTAACAGAGCCCACTGTACAAGCCATGGCCAGCACTCAGCACACTGAGCGACCCCAAGAGCTTGTTATGAGATACTTACTGAATACATGCATGCAGAAGATATCTACCACTGTGGGGAGCATTTTTCTCATTCTGACCTAATAAGTCTAACCAGGGTGCTAACATTGCTGCATATATTTCTGATGTGTTAAATAGCATTCTCTTATGATTATAGCAGATTTCTGGGCAACTGTTGTATATATTTAATAACATACTCCCAAATTTTCCACCATTGTTGCATATATCACTTCAAGTTTGTATTTATCAACATATTCTCTAAAGAATAATGCAGGACAGGCATATTTGTTATATGATTATTTGGTCTTCTATGTTCCCTAATGTATTATTTAATCAAACACTTGAAGTTCAGTCATCCAACAGGACCCCACAAAAAGGCACATTTCACAACAAAATATGTTGAGTGTGCACATAAACGTATGTAAAGCTTCTCAGGTTCGAGCAGCCTGAGTGCTTCACAATTGTTCTTCTCTGCCTTAGTCACAGACAGACTCATCGGGACTCGGGGCAGCTCTGTGCTTCCGAATCAAAATGGTGCTGCCCAACAGTTACCTATGTGCAAATGGAACTTAGCCCTACAACTCAAGTGCACAGTGCATGGGAGACCATATGGGAACTGGAACAGAAAGGGCATAAAGGCAACGTAGGCAGAACATGTTGCAGATCAGTTCTGCAGCCCAGTTTCTCAGTCTTCCTTGGGGGAGCAAGGTAGAAACTGTTGCCCTTTCCTGGGATTGTTGAGCTGTATGTTCAGACACAGCACACAAAGACCTTCTGTGACCCCACTTACCGGTTCTCAAAGCCCGCGTGAACGAGGGTCAAGGCGAGGGCTAACCTTGTATTTTAGAACTAATCTTTTCTTGTAATCCCTTGTTGGTTTCTCAAATCCCGAGGAAAGCCCCCGAGACTATTCTCCCTGCATTTTTTTCTCTTCTCACTTTCACCTGTCATTGCACAGGAACGTGTGACAATCGCAGGTTTCCAGCAAACATGCAAGTGACTTTTTTTTTAACCAGGCTAGTATGTTCTATTTAATACTTGCATGCTTTCCAACTATAGTCTCTATAAGATTTTGTTTCATGGTTATCCTATTTAAAAGCAGTAATGAGAATAAATAGTGTCACACATTCATCCTTTCACTGAGCACTGGATAATACTATCGTTTGTGCACATTTTATACGGAGCTCTTTCACATATTTTATCTGAATCCCAGAAGATAAATCAAGCATAAAATAGAGAGAAAAGCAGAACCACACCATCTAGTCTGATGTGCTAAGTGTATGTCTGCTACTGAAGAATCAGACTTTGCACTGTTTTGAGTAAAGTACAATTTGACCGAACAAACCCCATGTATGAAATTGAACAGGAGAATGAGACCCAAAATACAGAAACCAAAGAGTTACCTACATACATTTTATATCAGAAATATGACTGGCTTCACAGTGGACTATTACTGTTTATATGCACTCAATGTAAATGTGGATATAGAGGTGTGAATATGAATATTTTATTTTAAAAATATACAGTATAGAAGCAAGAATAATTTTCATGATGCTGTTTTCAAGTGTACTCTTCACTGTCTCTGAAGCTTTTAATTAGCTTGTCGTAGAATGTGTGGATGCCACCAGAATCGCATACTATCATGAAGAGGCTTTAAACCATGGCACAATAAAAGATATTCTTAATGCTTTTAAAAACAACAATTTTTAAGCTGTTCCTATTTTTCAGATAAGAACACTAAAACTATGAATGATGTTGAAGGCCACAGAACCAGCAAGAAGATGTCCAAGTTCTAGAAACTATGCTCCTGTCTGCAAGTTCAGTCTAAGTTCCCCCATTTTCAATGAAACAGAATTTGTAGTATAAAATGAATTTTTAAAAAATGTACTATTGACATCTGTTCTCTATGCAATTTTTACATTTTCTCTCTCCTCTGGTTAATGTAACTATATTTAGCCAGGACCAAAAAAAAAAAAAAAAAAAAAAAAAAAAAAAAAACAAGATGAAACAGATTTGTACATTTTTATACATGGGTGTTTTCTAATAAATCCTATACGTTTTATGAGCCTATACATTTTTTCTAATGTCAGTAAGATCTGAAAGTGGCATCTCCAAATCTTAGAAATATCAGGAAGGTCTCTCTAAACACTCATCACTTTCCAGGGATACATTTCTTGCTGCCACATGGGGGTGCAGTGTTGTTCATATTAACTTTGGAAGAGTTGTGAGCATCTCAGATGACTGGGGCTGAGGAACCTACACACAAAGACGGAGCAGTTTATCTTCCCCGCACTGAGGTAGAGGTACAGGGGTAAGAACGGTTTTTAATTCATCCTCAAAGGGTCTTCAGTATCATATCTTCATGGTGTGGATTACAAAATACTTCACACTGTATTTTAGCTGCCCTCGGGAGATGGTCACATTAATTTGGCCATGCTACATCCTCCAGGCTGAGAAGGTCATTAGAGAACTGCTTAATTAAGCAGAAGTCACTTGTGTTGTTGGAATTACTGTGAGATAATTGACCATGATGGGAGCTGTGTCCCCTGGCTGAAAGCAAACCATAGTAACCAAGGTCAATTATTCTTTATTAATGCCTACGGTGAAAAGAGCTATTGTGGTTATCCTGAGACATAACTATAAAACACTCAAGTCTTCAATAGCAAAACCCTTTAAAAGACATTGTAGTGATCACAGATCCAATATGATTTAGCTAAAGCAAAGCCACCACATTGAACACGCACGGTTTGGTAGTGGTGAACACTTTGCCATATATTTTCCCATGTCTACATGTTCAGGGTTTCTGGTTCTGCACCTGCTGAGAGTATATTTCTAAAATCCTTCCAGCTAAAAACTTATCACCTGAATTTATGTTAGTTGATTTTAATGAATAATTAACTCTTCCTATAACTTTTGTATCATTAATCAGTAAACACAGCTTAACATTACTAGTAAACAGACAATTTTGAATCAGACAGACCAGAAGTATAAACCCAGGACTGTCGGGTGTAACATGAACTAACATTGCAACACAGCAGCATAAATTTGTTGTGTCTTTGGGGTACACAGAAGAAACAAAAATTAATTTAAAAGGAATGCTCAAGATCCTTTTGTGGGGAGACATGGCATTATTTAAAGAATGAGGAAAACAGGGTAACAGAGATGGCACAAGCCAAACTAGGACCATTTTCTACAGCTATTGACCCAGGAAAGAAAATAAGCAAAGACAAGGATCTGACATGAGCTGGAAACTTGGAAATAGTGTCAGCTTGAAGGAGCCAGAGTTATCATTTGACCACTGACTTTCAGTACAACAACAGTGAATGAATGTTAGGGACCTTTCTTTTCTGACATTCTGATCTCCAACGAACAACATCCTTAGAATTGAAAACCCAGAAATCAACCCACACACCTTTGGTCACTTGATCTTGGACAAAGCAGCTAAAAACATTCAATTGAAAAAGGACAGCATCTTCAACAAATGGTGCTGTTTCAATTGGCAGTCAGCATGCAGAAGAATGCAAATCGACCCATTCTTATCTCCTTGTACAAAGCTCAAGTCCAAATGGACCAATGTCCTCCACATAAAACCAGGTACACTATTAGAAGAAAAAGTGGCGAAAACCTTAGAACACATAGGCACAGGGGAAGATTTCCTGAACAGAATATCAGTGGCTTATGCTCTAAGATCAAGAATTGACAAATGGAACTTCATGATATTGCAAAGCTTATGTAACACAAAGGACACTATCAAAAGGGCAAAACAGCAACCAACAGATTGAGAAATGATCTTTACCAGCCCTGAATCTGAACAGGGCTAGTATCCAATATAAACAAAGAACTCAAGAAGTTAGACTCCAAAGAGTCAAATAATCCTATTAAAAATGGGGTACAGAGCTACACAAAGAATCCTCAACCAAGGAATATCAAATGGTTGAGAAGAACCTAAGGAAATGCTCAACATCCCTAGTCATCAGCGAAATACAAATTAAATCAACCCTGAGATTCCACCTCACACCAGTCAGAATGGCTAAGATCAAAATCTCAGGTGACAGCAGATGCTGAGAAGGATGTGGAGAAAGAGGAACACTCCTCCATTGTTGGTGGGGTTGCAAGCTGGTACAATCACTCTGAAAATCAGTCTGGTGGTTCCTCAGAAAATTGGATATAGTACTACATGAAGACCCAGCTATACCACTCCTGGTCATATATCCAAAAGATGCTCCAACACATAACAAGGACACATGCTCCACAGTGTTCATATCAGCCTTATATATAAGAACCAGAAGCTGGAAAGAACCCAGATGTCCTTCAACAGAGGGAGGGATACAGAAATTGTGGTACATATACATAATGGAGTACTACTCAGCAATTAAAAGCAATGAGTTCATTAAATTCCTAGGCAAATGGATGGAACTAGAGACTATCATCCTGAGTGAGGTAACCCAGTCACAAAAGAACACTTATGGTATGTACTCACTTATAAGCAGATACTAGCCCCCAAATTTCAGAATATCTAAGAAACAATCCACAGAACTTATGAAGCTCAAAGAGAAGAAAGACCAGAAGTTGGATGTCTCAATCCTTCATAGAGGAGAGAACAAAACACTCATGGGAGAAAACAAAGGGACAAATAGAGGAACGGGGTTTGAAGTAAAGATCACCTGGGGATCCATCCCATATGCAGTCACTAAACCCAAGTTACTGGCAGGAACCTGATATGGATGCTTCCTCAGAGACACTGCCAGAGCCATACTGATACAGATGAGGATGCTTGCAACTAACCATCAGACTGAACACGGATACCCCAAAGAAGGAGCTTGAGAAAGGACTGAAGGAGCTGAAAGGTTCTGCAACCTCATGGGAAGAACAAAATTATCAACTAACCAAACCCACCACAGCTCCCAGGGACTAAAACACCAACCAATGAGCACACATGGAGAGACCCATGGCTCCAGTTGCATATGCAGCAGAGGATAGCATTCTCTGGTATCAAAGGGAGGAGAGGCCTTTGGTCCAGTGAAGTATTGTTTTCCCAGTGTAAGGGAAGCCAAGGAGCTGAGGTGGCAGAGGGTGGTTGGGAGAGGGAGCATCTTTATAGAGGCAATTGGAGGGGGAAGGGGGAAAGAAGATAACATCTTAAATGTAAATACAGAAAATATCCAATAAATATCCAATAAAAATATTTTTAAAAAATATCCAATAAAAATATTTTTAAAAAGTAATGGAACAGTTGTCAGTTCAATAATCTGAAGAAAAAGGGTGGTTGTTAAGAGAATTATGTGTTCAACCAATATCTATCTGGATATGAGGTCAATAGTCAATAGGTTTATATTAGCAAGGATTAGAGAGATGTATGTTGCACATGAACTTTTGGAAATTTCCCAGACGTGTACTAGTTCAGGACTAAAATTTCTCAGAGGCAGTTGGGAACTGAAGATCTCTGAACAGAAGCTCTGGGGAGGAGAATGGGATAAGGGCAGACGCAGAAGACCCAACAGATGCTCCACACGACTAGAAATGCCCCACAATGCCAGAAACAGAGATAGGCTGGGCCTCGAAAGCTCTTCGTCTGAGAAGTAGGAATTGAGTATTAGGGAACCGGGAGGAGGCTCTCCAGGATCAGCTCCTTACCAGTGTGCAGGGTGAGCAAAAGTGGTACTGAATATCAAACAAGGAGGTTGGGCGAGAATATCAGACACCTTTGGCTGAATCCACGCAGCCAGCTGGAAATATGCCAGCGAAGACCTGAGGAGCCAAGTCAGTCATGGTCAGCGTCCTGAGCACTGAGAAGGAAGGTGAGAAGCAGAGAATATGTCTGTGCTTTAAAGAGGCCTGGAAAAGCGCCTTGTCGTCTTAGTGTGTTTTCCTCACTTGTTAATGGGGATATGAATCAAGTTTGTCAGAGAAAACTGTAAAGATGGAATGAAATGCACAGTTTAGCACTCTGCCTATAGTACCTGATAAATAGATAGCAGCTAGTCACAGATCGCAGTAACGTAAGTCTGTATTCTCTATAAAAATTTTTAAAAATCCAACAACTTTATTCCTCATAAAGCTATTTTATTCATTTTTAGAAGGAAATTGCTAGAAGAGACCATAAACATTAAAGTACCAGAAAAATAAACAACTGAATGGTGAAAATAATGTTCTCATTTGTATTTTGCTATACGGGTCTTATGAAATTATATGTGCTGATATGATTCTACTCACAGAGCGCATGATCAATAAATATAGTTTATGCTTCTCTACTGTCGGATGGCACATCAAAAATGAAATGGTGACTAGAAACAGGAAGTCAGACTTTGGACCTTGAGTTCATATATATATATAGCCTATAGCTATGATATTTAAAATGGTTGGCAGTCATTTTGCATTGTGCTCAAAAGTATTATCTGTGTAGATCAGCCATGTTTCTCAGGCTCCTCCAACCCTTTGGTCAAATGTTCTCCACCCTCCAGTTTTACTTTTTGACATGTGCAATCTACATTGTCCATAAGGCACTTGCCTTTCCTACGGCAGTACTTTAAATTATTATTATTTTATTATTGTTATTGTTGTTGGTAGTAGAAGAAGTAGTAGCTGTTGTATTTTAATACAAGCAATGAATGAAAGCTGAGGGTGAGAGAAACCGTCTTCCCAACCCAGTTGGTTTTCCAATACCAAATGCTCAGCCCTGAACACATGCAAATGACGTCATACTGATAGAAGAGGGTATATTTAGGAATATATATGTATGAGCATATATGTATATAGATAGATGCGTATAACAACAATTAATGAAAAGTGGTTATGAATTTGAAAGAGAGAAAGAAGGGCATATGGGAAGGTTTATAGGGATAAGGGAAAGCAAGATATGATATAATCTCAAATAAAAGAAACTAACCTCATATATTGTTGGTCTTCTCATGAAAGCAGTGATCTATGCGATCTTCTTCTAGCTTATGTCTAGTTTTTCTATTACAGAGTCTAATGATACACACTTTACAGTTACATGCACAGAGACAAAAACATGCACAAAAGTACTTGATTTAAGAATTAAATGAATAAAATTCAAATATGGTACCAACTGCTTTTGTTGTTTTCAATATTATTGCTTTTACTAAGAGAGTTGCCTGTGTGTGGTAAATATTATGGTGATGACAAATACTATTATTTTCCACTTTGAATCTTTGTCATATATTCCTGCCTGTTCTTAGCCTAAGACTGGCAGTTTTTGTGTGCAGCCCATGACTATTGCCAGTTCTGTATTTATACTGGCATTGCCAGGCAGATTTTGTAGCTTGGAATGATATATTTCAAATAGTAATGGCATTGATGTCCCAGAATTCAGAAGAGAATGCCAAGCAGTAAATGCCAAGAACTACACAACATGACAACACACTCCCCTTCCAGGAAAGTGAAGGATGGATAACGTCTCAATCATCTAATAAGTGAAGCTGTTGGGTGCTGCATCTAAAACAAACACAAATAAAAAGGGAAGTAGAAATAGAAAGAAATCTCATGACCCAAAGAAGAACATGGTGGTAAGTTCTCTATGTGTGCTCTGTGTTTTCTAGATTCCAAAGCTCAGAAACATTACTAGACATCCATTCATGCATCCTAACGAAAGCCTTCTTTCCCTCTCCAAACAAAGGTAGGGGCTTCAACCATGACTGACTTTTATCTCTCTGGAAAGGTAAGTCAAAATGAACCCTTTCTTCTACGTGTTTCTGTTGGGTGTGGTGTTTTATCAGAGCAACAGAAAAGTGGCTGCTACACAAGTTCAATACAATTCCAAACAAACTGCAGACATAATGTTTCTAAGTAAAGATGCAATTTTAGGAAATTCCAGGGTAACGACAAAACAATCAGAATAATTCAAGTAATATTTAGAAAGCAAAATCATTATTCTACCTTGTTTCTGACAACAGCTATAGTAGTTAGAAGCAGGTGAGCTTCAAGGCAAGATGGATACACATATCAGTAAAACAGAAAATAATGTCAAACTGAGTTCTGACAAGGTATTATGTTGAAGTAAATTTTTAAAAGTTGACGAACTTCTACACATAATTCTAGAGCAGTTTATTATTCATGAGCATGTTCCCATTCCCAGAAGAAATTTGCTTTGAATCTCAATATAGGAAAATTATATTAAAATTATTTTATGTGCTAGCTACTAAAAAGGAAAACTAATAACTAATAATTGGATTCTATAAAAAATACTTGTAAAGTTTACATCCAACAAAGTTAGTTAGCATCGGAAATACACAGAAACCATCAAAACTCAACAACTGACATTGTCAGTTCAGAAACAGGTTAAAAGGTACTGAAGAGACAATTCATTGAGGGGGATAGAAAATGTGTGTGTGGAAGACATCCAGTATCTTCTACCCCACTGTGAGGTGTGCACCCCTTACACACAAGATGGTTAAAGTAAAATGCCACCTGGAATGCAAAAACACTGGATCTCACCTATCTGTGTTAGGAACATAAAATTCTATAACTGCTTCACGAAACAAGATGGAATTTAAAAATCAAAAAGAAAAAAAAAAACTGCATCCAGCTGTCACCCTAGCAGTTGCCCTCTTTACCATGTAACTTAGAGAAATAAAAACGCACATTATTCTGGGCTGGAGGGGTGGCTCAGTGGTTAGAGCACTGACTGCTCTTCCAGAGGTCCTGAGTTCAATTCCCAGCAACCACATGGTGACTCACAACCATCTGTAGTGGCATCTGATGCCCTCTTCTGGTGTGTCTAAAGACAGCTACAGTATACACATATACATTAAATAAATCTTTACAAAAACCAACAAAACATAGTCAATAATCAAAGAACTGTGGTATGTTAATACCATTAAATACTACTTAGCAATAAATAAGATAAGTTAATGATGTATTCAATGACTTGAACAATATTCTAGAATATTATGAATTAAAAATAAATCTGGGTCTAGAGAGATGTCACAGAGAATACAAGTGCTTGTTCTTTAAGTTTAAAGACCTAAATTTGAATCCTAGCATCAGGTACAAAGCTGGGTGTGGCTTTTCTTGCCTTCAAGCCCTGCACTGGGAAAAGGACAGGTAAACTGACAGCCCACTGGCCAGTCAGCCTTGCCAAACCTAGCAGTTCAGTGAGAGACCCTGTCAAAAAGCAAAGGCAAAAAAAAAAAAAAAAAAAAAAAAAAAAAAAAAAACCCAAAACAAAACAAAAAACAAATTGCAGAAAATGACATATGGCCTAGGTCTGCCTGTGATGTGACACATGCACACACACACACACACACACACACACACACACACACACATACACACATACCACACACAGAACATACTCCATACACACAAAGGAAACAATACATAAGTAACTAGACAGATATTAACAAAAATATCCGAATTATGCATGGTTCCATTAAGGTAGCAGTCACAATGACAGAATTAAAGATGTGATAAAAATCTGGAGTTTACACATCATGGGACTGAGCACAGAAGAGGGCATAGTTGCGTAGGGAAACACAAGACGTGTGTGGTAAAGTGTTTTCAATGCCCCCTGCACTGGTGTGACTGCCTTGGTTTCATATAATGATACTATTACATGAGACACAAGTATTTGGAGAAACCATGGGAAGACTACATCATACTTTTGTGTATTATTTCTGAAAACTATACATGAATGTACACTACAAGATATGGTTAATGCATTAAAGTAAATTGTAACATGACTTATATTTTGGAGATTATTTCTTTTTCTCCCTCCAACTCTTTTCATTTCACTCCCTTGTTTCACAGTTTATTTATGTGTTGTTAAGGGAGTGTGTGTGTGTGTGTGTGTGTGTGTGTGTGTGTGTGTGTGTGTACATGCCTAAATGTATAAATACAACCAAGCCAAATCAAAGTTCCTTCCCAGCATCACCCATCCTATCCCCACCTCACCCCTGAGCCTCTTGCTTAGGACATTGAACCATCCGTGGACTAGAGAGGTGTAGAAGCATATGTGTGAGTTTGAGAACACTTAGATCCTACCAGGATGGCTTCTCCCGTGTCCCCAGGGCTTGGCAGTGTGGAGGACCACCTGCGGGTCCAGGGGTCTCAGCCTCTGTCACAGTGACAGACCATTAGAAATGGTGGTTCTTAAGAGGGAAATGAAAGTCAATGTGTTGGCTTTCTCTGTCCCATGATTCTTAGGAATGCTAGAACATCACACTAGGGTGCAGATGTTAAAGTAGCCTGGACTCCTGTCATTCTGTGAGAGAGATGTGGGAGACTGAAACACAGGACAACATTGGAGAATTTAACTAACATTTCTCTTAAAATAGTGCATGTAAACACATGACCGATACATTTATCATTCACTCACTCCCTTCATTTGTTCATTCAAAGATACATATTGGATTCCTATATTCTAGTAGGAATGAGGCCAGCCCTGCCATAAACAAATTTAATGATACAAATGCTACTGTTTCGATACTAGGAATTTAATAGAAGACAAAGCATTGTAAGTGTCAGTTTTGGAACAGTGCAGATGCTTTATAACTGAGAAGAGGACAGGCTATGGGGAGAAGTCATAGTGACTGGAAAGCCTAATTGACCTGGACGAGGTTGCCATGGGAAGCACTTGAATCATCTGACAGTGGAGTGAAGACCATTGCTATCTCCATGCGGACTGGCTCTCCAGTGCACCCCATCGGGCTCTGTTAGAGCAACACAGTACGGGCAGAGGCATCTCAGGCATCAAAGACCGAAGAAGCCTTATCCAGCAGGTGTGATTTAATGTGATACAGACACACGTCAGATAAATATAGGTTAAATTGAGTTGAATTAACCAGTGAGAAGATAATAGAGATTTTATTAAAGTTCACGTTGTGAAAGAGGCTTAAGTCCTGAACTTTAGATAAACAAACTGTAATACAATGTGACAGACTCACTGCAGAGGCACAACTTGCACAGTTGTGCACCATCTATAGTGACACCTTCCACCAGAGTGAACAACTGAGGAAGTGAAAGCAGCAGGGTATTCATACTTTTATGTGCACAATAAAAAAAGCCTCAGATTTCTTAGCCCCCATGTGCACAGATTGCGAATAAAATGCTCAAATTAGTTATGCAAATTCTGTACCATGTGATGTCTCTCCACCATATGTGACTAGTTGCCATAGCAGTGAGCTTAAGTGGATATTTTCCATAGCAACCAGGGAATCTTTACCACACAGATCTAAGGGAAACGGAATTGAAAGCAATTCCACTGGCATATGAAATATAAGTGTTGGTAGCAAGGCTGAATCTTTCTTTAAAATGACATCACTTAGCAGTGACTTTTAAATGCCACAGGCTTGGGGTGGTTCTCTTTTAGTCTGCATCAGCAGCTCCTTCCTGTAGAAAATGTGAAACTTTGAGAACACATAACATTTATGTTGGAGCTATAATAAAGAGGCAGGATTTTTTTGGGGGGGAGGACATGGCTCATCCCAGAATATAGATGAATCTGTCTCCTACAGCTCAGGAGAGCTCCCACAAAGGATTAAGGGCACCAAGTATCGGTGTCTAGATGCAATCTGCAAATCGAAGTTCCATATGGCACTGAAATACATTTGTCATCTTCATTGGCTCACTGTATTTTCACAACTTCCTTCCTTAGACTACAAGGCTGGCACCCAGCGAAGGTGGGTTTTCTTTCATCATCAGGTTTTTGAGAACAGTGTATCCAGCAACATTTATGTCACACTCGATGGCTATAGGAAGCCTATTTGCCCTGAAAGGACCTCTTAGCATATATGTGGACAAGTGACCTGACCAGAAAACATGGTAGAGTTATGTTTGAAAGCTCTGTTTGTTAATGGAAGAACTAAAAGTGTTCGTGTTCACGCATGATTTTCCTGGATTTTTTACACCTTACCTATTTAAATCTATGTGGAGACATATAACTTCTCCAAACCAAAGCCTGACAGGAAACCTTTGCTATTATCTTTCTTTACTACCTGTACTAGAAAAGAGATTAACCTTTTCTCCATCCTTCTATCCCTAGCAAATGGAACACTGGTCACTTCAGACCCAAACATCCCCAGAGAGGTAAAAAGAGAACGTTTTAAAAATTATTCCTGCGCTACTCGCCTACAGAGATAACCCCTCAGGAAAAATAGTCTTTACACCTAGAGCACTACTGTGAAAATAAAGCTTTAGAATTCTGCAGCTTTTTGTTAAGTAAAATGGACTGGTAGACATTTATTTATGTTTCCCATACGGCAAGACGTTCCTTAAAGAAAAGTCTAAAGTGCTACGCATCTGTACTGGAAGAAAGAATGTCATTTCACGGAACCATGAGCGTGGGTCAGTTAGAGAGTAGCAGTCTCCCGCTCTGTTCTAGCACTGATGGGCAGATCTGTGTTGCTTGTGCCTTGGACACAGTAGGCTTGAGACTTCAGGCTTTCTTTTACATCTCAACTGTTCTAGGGCTTGGAAATGATCTAGGCTTTTCTAGCTCAAGAGCCATGGCTTATAGACACCTAAAAATCACAAACACTGTTAGTCATCATAACGTTCAATCTGCAACAACATTATTGTATTTCTCCCATGCCTGCGCCTGAAAGTGGGGCTACCCTAACCCTATGTGTCATGTATGAGCTCCTGCCTCATCGTCTCACAAATGAACCTTACTTCCTGCCAAGTTGATTGTATGGAATCTGGGAACAAGTAAACTGCTTGCTTGTTTGTCTGCTTGTTTATTCTTAAACTCAAGAGAATAAGACAACATATAGCTTCCAAAAATAATTACTTTTTCAATAAAGTATTATAAAAACATAAAATAGGTATGGGAAATATAGTGTAGACAAATGTTTGGCAGTCTTTTTATTTTTATGTGTATATTTTCATATGTCAATACTACATTTACATCATTTCTGCCTCTTCTTCTGCCTCCCTCAGTGCCTCTTTTACAGCTCTCCTTTCTTATCTTCGTTAATTATCATTATTAAACATATGTGCATGTATATGATAGATGGTTCTTATTCACTCTATGAAGAACTGGAAAATCAGAGTCAACCCTACTAACAACAAATGTTGGCGAGGACGTAGGAAAGGAAACCCTCATGTATGTTCACCGGGACTACAAAGTGATGAAGTTACTTTGGAAATTGCTGTGGAAAATTATCAAAGAGCTAAAATTATCAAAGAGCCCACCACATGACACGGCTGTGTCATTCCTTCACATCGGCCCAGAAGACTAAGTAGGCTACTTCACAGCTAACTGCTCAGACACATTCATTGGCACCCTAGTCCCCATACCTGGGGAACAGAAACAACCAAGAAGATACCTTTCAACTGGTGAATGGATAATGAAAATGTGGTATATGATCACAATGGAATTTTACTCGGCCATAAAAGAAAACTGGAATTGTAAAATTGCAAGTTAAGTAGAAATAATTAGGACTGAACTATTCACAGTGAGGATGCATAGCCCTGCTAAATTTAGCCCTTAATATCCTCTGCATCTGCTAATCACACTGTACACAAACCTCTTCTTACCACATCTTTATACCATGCTGTATCTTTGAACATCACTGGATGTTTATTCTTCTTGGAATAACCTGCTTCCATTCCTCACCTGGACTTAATGCACGCATCTGGGCACCTTAGCACTTTCCTCAGTTTACCTCTCCTCCAGGCTGCCTGAGGTAAACCCAGGAACCATCCATTTTGAACTCCTTGTATTGAGATATCATGGCTCACCACACGCTGTTGCATTGGGATTGCATCAAAAACACTTTCCTCAGGTAGATCGTTGGAGAAAATGTCTACCTTGTTGTTTAGAAATGTCTGTTCCATATCGAGATGTTTAGGCTCATGGGTCTGCTTACCAAGCAACAAACAGTATAATTTAGAGGGATCCCAGGAAAACACTGCAATGCAAGCTTTCCTTACCGGGACTGTACTGCTCATCAGCAAGTCGCTCGACTTCTAAATTGATGGAAACAAAGAAATTTGGGAGCAAGCAAGCTGAAAAAGTGGCTCTTCGGAATAAAGGAAACATTGCCCAAATGGCCAGTCACATAGATACGGAAGCACGGAAGGCAGGACAGGATGGTAAGCAAGTCACAAAACACTCACTTAGTAGGAAGTGTGGACAGAGTTTTGACTGTCTCAGAGCATGGTTCAGCTAAAGTCTGACATCTCCAAGGGGTGGATGGGCTAGGTATCTTCTGTCTTACCTAATGATGTAAAACAGTTTTGATTCCTGACCTGCTATATTATCAAGGGTACCCCAGTTCCTGCCACAGTACCGGGTTTCAGCAACCACAGTATAGTTTAGTATTGCTCACATTTGGTATGAATTACTGGTTTCAAACTGAAAAATAATCTTAAAAAAAAGAACTGATACCAATCCCAGACACCATTGCTGATGCCAAGAAGTGCTTACTGGCAGGTGCCCAGTATAGCTTTCCCTGAGAAGCCAGACCAATACACATGCAGATGTACACAGCCAAATATTGGGCTGAGCATGGGGACCCCTGTGGAGAAGTTAGGGAAAGGACTGTGTGAACTGAAAGGTTTGCAACCTCATTCTAGGAAGAACAATATCAACCAACCAGACCTCCCAAAGCTGTCAGGGCTTAAATTAGCAACCAAAGAGTATATAGGGGGTACCCATGAATCCAGCAGGATATGTAGCAGAGGATTGTCTTATATGGCATCACTGGAAGAGGACCCCCTTATTCCTGTGGAGACCCATTGACCCAGGATAGAGGAATTCTAGGCTACTGAGGCAGGAGTGGTTGTGTGGGTTGGGGAGCACCCTTATAGAGGTGAGAGGGAGAAGGAGGAAATGGGGGGCTGGTGGGGGGTGGAACTGAGAAGAGGGCTAACATTTGAAATGTAAATAAATAAAATAACCAATAAAAATACAAAATTAAAAGGCAAAAGCGGTCATGGGGATAGAGAGAAGTTTGAAAGGCAAAAATAGCAGAGATTTGATCTAATATTCATGCATGGAATTCTCAAGCAATAAAAACAAGCTAAAATAAACTTACAATTTCCACAAATTTATTATAAACTTTTACTTCTATGCCATAGATTCTAGAGACATGGCATTCACTTCAAAGAATGAGAATTGGAAATTAAAAGTTTAAGAACCTAAACTAAAAAGGTTGAGAGATGTTGACAGATACGATGAGGCTGAGATTATCTGTTCCCACCCTTCCATCTACACCGAGAGGAATGTGGAAGATGCGCTGACTTATGGGACACTGGAGCTGATGAGAACAATACAGCATTCATGGAAGGTGACCTTTGCCCTGTGTTTTCCCACGCATGGTCATTGTCTCTGTTCCTGCCCTCCTCTGCCCTCCCCTTAACTTCATTTCTCTCCTATATTCTCCTCTTCGCCTCTCTCTTTTCCCTCTCTCCATAGACTGTGAATATACATCCACATTGGGATGATCACTTTGGGATCACTCCAAAGTGACAAGTGTCTCCATAGCAGCCACGGGCTATTGCCTGACACTTTCCAACTTCCCTGCAGATGCTGTTGGACTTTAACTGCCAGGCTGCACGGTTCTTGGTAAACACAAATGGAGGAGGTGCCATGTAATTTTGCTCCTGAAAGATCTTTAGAGTAAAGAGGACCTCCATGGGGATTGTGACCTCTCAGATTGCACCAAGTACAGGAACTCCACTAGGAGTTCGAGTCCGGTCTGATAGGTTTACAGAGTGTGGGACTGGCTCTGGCAAAGAGAGAGGGAAGGAAAGTTGATACTATTTTATTTCCATCCCCGCTAAAATGTCCACTAAAAAGCCCAGAGACTAAATTTCTTTTAAAAGTTTGATTTTCAATTGAAATAGAAGTATATTGCTTTATTTTATTTATATCACTGTCTTCTCTTCCTCAAGTTTCTCCATAGTCCACCACACACTCCACAGTAGAGAGCTCCTTTGTCATGGATTATTGCTATGTACACGTATGTGCAAACACTGAGTGCAACCTGCTGAGTCCAATATTTGTTATTTATGTATATATGATCTCTGAGAGTAAACAGAGTTAAAAAAAATTGGTGATATACCTAGATCTACCTCTATTTCAGTAACATTTTAAGTTCAATGAGTTTCCGTCATATTCTCAGGTACTTCTTTAACTAAGACGTTCAGAATGTTTTTGTTTGATTTACAAAATGGTTGACAATAAAAAGAAGGAGCTCTGATGGGTTATCTAATCCTGCATGGTGAGCCTTAAACATAGGCACACACCAGAAACACCAAATAGCCATATATCTTTATATGTGAGAGGAACTATTGAAGTGGAGGGCACCTTGCCTATGGCTGTCACCCTCAGTTATGTAAGTGGAAGCTAAGGCTCCATTGCATAGGACATCATACACTTCAACATCAGAGAACAGAGAGAGGCCCCTGAATTGGACCTGACCTGAATGTTTCCTCCCTGAGGATTTGCATTCAAGTTATCATAAGATGTCCTACAAGCCTCCAAAAAAAGGAGATCAAACAGCAGTCTTATTGAGCTATGACACCTGTTAACCACCACAATGAGCCATCGTGGTCTGCTAACACTAAGGGCACAGAAGTGGTATGCATGCCTTGGCAGAACCCAACAGCTCTTTAATTAATCCCAAGAATTGTTCAACAAGAGGAAAATCATGTCTTCTACTGGAAACCTAGCCAACCACCCAAGATTAGTGAATCCAGGGATTGTGGAGAACATATAACTACTACCATACTAAACCAAAATAATCCCTAAATTATATTTAAAATGCTTGGTTTATACACAGATACATATGGTCTGTACCCCTTATGAAGGCACTTCTATTTATAATGGACAAGAACACTAGAGAAAAACCACAACCAATCCAACTTCAGAGTTGCGGAGCCCAGTCAAAGTTGAAAGATCTAAGAAACACTCCCATACCTAAGGCTCAGGGAACATTTCTGAACAAGGATGGAAAGACTGTAAGAGTATCGGGGCATTTGCGGTGGAATGGGTCTCCTAGAAATGTCAGAGTATATTCCCATAGTTTTTTACCAACATACTACTTAGGGTTGAGCTGAACAAAAATAACACTAGTAAAAATGCTAAAGTAGACAACAGGCCCACAAGGGCTCAAATCCCACACAAGGAATGACAGGCAACTAAGAAATACTAAGAGTGGGAGAAATTGTCTTCTTCAGAGAAGAGCATAGCAATTAACTATCCAATACCTACTTATCAGCCCTGAAAACATAGAATAACTTTAGATAGATGGTGTGGGTTATGCCCAGGAATACATAAGTATATATACATATCTATGTGCATGTAATAACAACTAATTTAAAAAGAGACCATGAATTCAAGAGACCATGTTTTGTAAAATAAAGTTGTTAAAAAAAAAAAAACAAAGAGAACAAGGAGGGGTATATTACAAATTTTAGAGGAAGGAAATGCAAATGATATAATCATATTATAATATCAAAATAAATAATAAGTCAAACAATTAAAACTGAAATTTAACCATCTCCTAAAAGAATACAATGAATACACAGGTTTCTAAATAGGAACACATGTTTTCACATTCATGTAAACAGTAAGGCTTGAGTTGGAAAAGGGAAATAATCTGTAGAAATTGTTTAGATGGTTTAGTTCTACGTCCACAGAAAGTTGGTGTCAAAAGAGATGAAAGAAGTTGATGTTTTAAAGCTTACTACTGCCAGTGATAAGTTGCTGATCACACAAAATCAATTTGATAATAATAAAGCACTTACACATAGAAAACAAGAAGGGCATGGATCTTAAAGGGAGTCAAGTATCAATCTCAAGGAGTTGGAAGATAAAGAAGAAAAGTAGAAAAGATACAAATGAAGTATTCATGTTGGAAATTATTTTAAAAGGACAAACTTAGATGATGGTTTTCAGCACTAATTGGTAGAACCTCACTAGCTGTCTTATCCTAGGGTCTCTTAAGGTCACCAGGAAGACAGCTAATGCTAGTCAACTGAGGTATGTTGTCTGGTAGCACAGTTAGTTGATAAGAACTCTAGAGTTTGTTTCTCAATAATTTCACCTAAATTGCTTCTGAAACGCACACAAACATGTTTCTTTTAAACAATAAGTCAAGAAACAAGCATTAATGGAAAGAGGTATGCTTTAGAATCAAATGGCTTTTATACTATTCTTAGCATACCTTCCAAACATGGCTTTTCCCAAGTCCCCAAAACCTCTTGAGCTTCGACTTTTCCATCTAAAAAATAGGAATCTTATTATCTATTCCACTCTCTGCTTCACTCTGATGTTCATCGTCTGTGTAACTAGTGTCGAAATCACCTTCAATAATGGATGTTAAAATCACTCCTAAGTAAATCCAGCTGGAAAGATGCGAATGCTAACATGGGCCAAAGTGTGGGCAAATAATTCAGCAGCCACAGTGGGTCATCTTCTGAGACCAAGTGTTTTTTTATCTAAATTATTATAAGTATAAAATTATGCATCCACATTACTATCCCATTCCCAGGCTTTTCCTCATAGCTGATTAACCTTCTATGATCTAAGCAGACCTCCCATGAGTCTTGAGCTCGAAGCTATTTCACCCCTATTTCATGAAATGTTCTAGCAGTCAGAAGCATGACTACATGACACATTAGAAAGTTCAAAAACTTCCTTGGTGGAAAGTGGCCAAAAAAACTTTTATCCATAAGAAATCTCATTTATTTTTCATTCGGGAATATTCTGTGTTAAGGTTTGAATGTGCGGTATCTCCCACCAGCTTACACGTTGGAGCCGCTGAGCCCCTGCTGGAGGCCTGTTTCAAAGGTAGCGGGACTTTTGGAAGATAGGTCTAGCTGTGTGGACCTTGGGAGTTGATGATGGGTGGTTCTCAGTATTAAAGCTTGGCCCCGCCTCCTTTTCTTTATCTCTTTCTCCCAATGTGCCTGTTCCCTTTTCTTCTCTGTCCCCCTCCCATCCTTTATCCCTGCAGAAGTTATCAGCTGTGCCACAAGCTCCCCACCTCCACAGAGGCCCAGCTGCCAGGAAAGAGTTAACAAAGCAAGTCTTTCTTCTCTAAGTAGCTTCTTGTCAGGTGTTCAGCCATAGCAAGGAAAGAAATGAAATACAGTTTATCATCCTCTGCTGCCTTGGTGATATGCATCTATACACTTGAGAATGTTTACTGCTCTGAAATACATGCTTCTTGCAAAGAGCCAGGAGAAATCCTTTGGCTGCAGTTTTTCTAATCTTCCCTTATGAGGACTTTCTTCCTTTTCTTCCCCAGCATTTTCTCACCCACGGCTTCTAAACTTCAGTTGTAGATTAATACGTTCAGATTCACATTCTCTCTATACAGCCATAGACACTTATACTAGGTGTACCCAATTAACACGTTTACACAGCAGAATCTCAGGGAACAGTTTTGCCTTAGGTTAGAGTTCGGTCTGTCATTTAATAGAATGTTTAAGATACATGTTTGATAGACCTGAAGCTTGAGAATTACAAAGGTAAATATGTTGCCTAAATTATCACCCTGAGTACCATGTTGAGGTAGTTTGCCTACAAGCTTGAACTTCTGGACTTGGCCATGATGCCAGTTTGTTATATCTGGAAGTTATTATAGTAACCAAGAGCTACAGATTGCTCTGGTTTTTGTTTGTGAATTTTTTACATTCATTTGTGTTTTAAGTAAGTCTACCTTCCCTTACACTTATCTCATTGTCTTTACCACTACAATCAGTCAATAAATTTTATTCATGCACAAAAACATTCCTCATGACTCCTGTGCTCCACAGGCAGAATTCTAGGAATCGCACACACACAAATGAACACAGGGACAGCAGACACTCCAGTACAGGGATTGCACATACACATATGCACATGTGCACACACACACACACACACACACACACACACACAAGCCCACACTGGATCTATTTTTCAGTCTCACAACAATCCAGTGTTCACTAAGACTAGAAAGGAGTAACTAGGATGGCAACTTGAGTCTCATACACAATGTCTGTGAAATCTTTACCTATGTTCCTCTGAATTCTGTGTTCTCCATCATGAAGGATGCCCCTCTCTCCTGTGTCAAACCAACCAGGCCAGTCACCTTACAGAACCCAGCTCTCCAGACCACTGCCAGACTTTTAATTGTATGTCAAAGGAGATCTTGCCACCCCAGTGATATAAAAAGAAAAACCATCATCCAGTATTGAGGTGTTGAAAATCACTCCAACAGATCGTACTGAAAAATAAACCCCCATTCCTGCATCTCTGGAACACTTAGTCACTGGAGTTTATCCAATATAACTTGATTTTACTATCCAAGCCTGCTGGAATCCCCAGATCTGCTCCTTGTATCCCAGATAAGATGAGCCATTGACTAAATTACACATTGTCTTGCCAAGAAGCAGACTTCAATTTAACAGAAAATCTCACACAGATGAGTTGTTGCCTCACTGAAGATGGTAGGAATGGTGAAAACGCATGCCCGGATTTAATCAAACGGTTTTGCAGTTCCAGATAAGAATGTGGGAGCATATGAAATTCCCAGGCCCACACGTGATTCCAGCAACAAAGAGCTTGCTGCACAGAGTAGCAGAATGTTTGCCATATGGAAGAAGGCTGAACAACTACCAATTGAGCTGAGATTCTCAGGTTTCTTGCAAATGTATGACCTTATGACTTGGGAGGCCTCTGAGGCATGTCTAAGGGGAAAACATTCTTAACAGCCATACTAGGTTTTCCAGCTCAGAGGAACCTCCCATACTCTCAGACCAGGTCCTGGGCCTCTCTTTATGTTTTGTGGAATAAACCCTCTACAGAGGGACAGACCAGGTTTAGGTTATAAATTAAACACAACAAACATTATAACTATCTAGCTTTGATTTCTGTTTATTCTCTATTGGGATAGAATTCTGTGTAGACCTCTGACTTCAAAGATAATTCTTACTAATTCTTTTTCCAACAATTGTTCACCTTCCAACTCTTCCTCCAGCTTATAATTCACCATGGCATTCTGAGGATAGCCCTGCTTGGCTATATTTGTGGGCTTGGGCCTCCTCTTAAAATGCTACTTAGTACTTAAGACTATAAATAACTGGTGTTATCTCTTCAATCCCAACCCAAGTAATACTTGTTATAATTTACAAAGTTGAATCTTACTCTCCAGATGTTAATTACTCTCTTTTATAATACCCTACAGGAGCTAAATAGATAGCCATGAAAAATGCTTATTACAAGGTTCCATCAAACTGTAATCGGACTCTGTAGCAAGGGCATCAAAGTCCTATGAAGGACGGCTCCTAAGTAGCTTAAGTTTCCCAGACTCTATGGATTTTGTCGTAATTACTCCACTTTACCATTACAAGCTAATGAAAGTCCTGAACGATATATAAATGAAGGACCATGGATGTAGTGCCATAAAACTTAATCATTCTTTCTCAACATGAATAGTCCTTTGTCACTGAAAATAATTCTTGCGTACTGTGCTGTTCAGAGACACAAGACATAAAGCAAAGGAAAGAGCTTATTATGCTGGATACAAGGCTCTACAGATTTATTTTGCTTGATGTATGGAGATGACAGATGGTAGCAATGACAGGCTTTGCCCACTTTTAAACTAAGAAAGCAATAAGAAGGAACCCAGCAAGTGTTAACGCAACAGAGCAGTCATCAGTCTATATTGATTGGGGGGCTAGTTGACGAAAAACTCCGAATGCCCATGAGACAAACTCATTGTCAGATGGTAATGGGTGTACTTGACGAGAAGTGCTGTGTGCTGATAAACAAAATCAATATTTTACCATCAGAACAAAACTGTCAATGTGTCACTTTGGAGATTACCCTTCATCCTCTAGCCCATGTTTCTCATTGGCAGCAACTGAATGCAAAAGCCAAATCCAGGCTCTTAGGGTACCCTGAGCATTGTATGTGGCAGAGTTGTTTAATTATTTATTAGCTAATTAAACTCACTAGCTCCTCCTCTTATTCCCAGTGGTGTTGAGTCAGCAATTTTTTAATGTGAAAGTGGAGGCATTTATTATCTATTAAACATGAATGATATGATTAGTGAATGATAATGGAATCAGGGATCAAGGTTGTTTCTTAAGACAAATTAATGGGAAAGGGGAATAAATAATTAACTGAGGTGACTGAGAGTTTTAGATGAGGCAAAACACCCTGTTCTATTATTGAAGTCTACCAACTTATTTTCCTAACAGTTGCATGTATGCGTGGACAAACACACACAAACACACACACACACACACACACACACACACACATCACCAAGCACTCTGGAACATTCAGATGCACCATTCCTTTCAGCAGGTTGAAAGATTTCCAGACGGAAGCGGCAGGGTCATCTTCATATTCTGGCCTGTGGTACTGTGTTTGGCTCTCAGAACTGATGCAGAAGTGCTTTTCAACCACGGCACATTTTCATGTGGAAAGAGAAACACTGGTCCTTCAGGACCCTGACATGTGTCTGAGCTTATTAAGCATACACAGGGTACTTCAGAAGTGTCGTCACAGCTGTACTTTCAAAGGGAAAATGTGAGTGACAGGAGTTTGTACCTGTTCCTTTATCAAAATTAGTCAACTTGATGGAACCATCATATTCTAACAGTCTGTTATGCTATGTATGTAAGCATCTTAATTCTTTGCCAAGAGGATGAACTCCCTGATGACAGACAGTATTCAAAAATACTTTTGATGCATATATTCCATCTGAAAGCGATAATTGAAAAGAAGCTATATTATTAAGTTATACAAAAATTATTTTAGAATGCACATAAAACATATTTTTTTATTTTACAGCACTGTTTCAATGATGTAATCTGAAGTTATGATGCTCAAGAAGTATTTGTTGGGTAATGAATTCATCTAAGAAGGGGTGGGTGGATTAATTAGTGAATAGCTTTGTAGCATCTAAATTGCAAATTTTCACCTGATGAGAAATCCACTGAGGAGTGTTATCATTTCCAAAGGACAATTATTTCAAGAACAGATTATAATATAACCCTGTATACAGTAGGAATAAAACTATAAGTGAGGTTCAATTTCTCATAAGTCTTTCTGACTTATTATTTATACTTGAACCACGGCAGCTGAATCTGCTTGTTTCTTGAAAATGCCAAGCAGGCTGCTGTCTCCAAGCCTCATACTTGCTATCCATTCTGCCTTCTACTTACTACATGGTTTACCCTCTCACCTCCTATAGGTGTTTACTGAAGGCCTTTTACACTTTCAGAGATGCCTTCTTGAACTGTTGTATTATCCATCATCACCCACAAAGATAACTACTTCCTGACTAGCCATGATTTTCTGCCCGTGACATATTTATTATACTATGAAAGAAAAATATACGTTGCTTATTTGTACATATTTCTGATATGAGCTTCATGAGTTCTAGGATGGCTATCTGTTTGGTTTAATGCTTTAGAGAGGAGGCCACTGGGACCAGTGCCTGGTATCTAGCAGATGCTCATTGATAACTGCGGTCTGTCTGGATGAGTACATCACTAAAGAAACCATTTGCAGGTGATGAATGTAACATGGCTTTGCCCACTGACTTTGAAAGAAACTTGCGTGAGTCTCAAAGATAAGCAAGACAATCTGTCCATAGGGGATGAAGCTAACAAGCTAACATTACAGCTACCAAAAGCACAGCTCCCATCTTGTCCAAAAGAAAGTTCTGGCCTGTGCACCTCTCACTGACAGCAGATCTAAAACCCCAGAGATCCCGGCAGCCAATGTATTTCACAAAGAAGCTTAGCCTGGCAAGGACAACATGAACTTCAAGCTGTGTCCTTATTACTTGCTTATAACTTAGAAATTCAGGCAGCTGATGAATATTGAATGAAGGTTTCCAAGACCTCTACTCTGTGCTGGATCCTACTGGAGGGCTGGAAGAAACTGAAGAACGGTCTCTAATGTCCATAGAGAAGCTAATGACACAACTATCGGAAGTAAGTAACTACAACAGAACAAAACAGACAGACAAATGATTTCCAGTAACAGGGATATTTGAAGCCAAAGAAATAAATGCAAGCAGGGAAGGAAATGTCTTCCTCTGTGGTAATTTGTACAAGAAGGTTGTTGGGTGATGAAATGTTAGAGGCACCATTTCATTGATCTTCAGATCCATGATGCCTATAGAGGTAAACTAGAAGAGAGAACATGGATGCTCTTCTACCATGTGACAAAGCAGCATGCAGGTGACTGTGCCATCATAGTCTTTTGTTCTTCATAAGCTTGGGTATGTTGCTCCCATTTTATGGGGAAACTGAGACTCATATGGTTATACAACCTGCCACTGTTGCTCCTGAACGGCTTAGTGCCAGGAGACATGTTCAGAAGACCACAGGGAGCTATGTTCAGCCAGAGACTGAATTGGGTAGCTCAGCCTCACTCACAGCTAACAATTAGTATACACCCACAGTGACTGTGTGGAACTGTTCAACGGCTCTTGTGTCAGCAAGCAGCCTCCTCCTCAGCCACACCTCCTGTATTACAGTGATTCAGGCATTGTTCTCCACCAGACCAGATATGCTGGTTCTATCCAGACTGACCTGGATTGTGGGCCCATGACATTTAGAACCTTTAGAACTGTAAGGAAAAAGTCAATGTGGGTGTTAGAAATGCCCTTTAAAACCTATACATTAGCTTACTTAATTACTGAGTCAGCTAGGCTTGCTCTACTGATAGACAAAGTTTCTAACAAAAGTCTCTGCTGAAGAATTAGCCTGATGAGCTCTGGGCACAGGATACATGGATTCAGCACATCAACAGAACACAGCTCAGGTCTCAAGAGATTGAGCCTCACATGCTAAAAATCATGTGATAAGTTTGCCTTAACATATTCATACCTGTCCTATGAGGGAATGAAGGTGGGTAGAATTTACTGTTCCTTCAAAGTTGGAAGGCCAGAGCTGAAAATCTACAGAAACTCGGAGGAGAATTTCTATATTCCAAGGAGTTTTGGACCTTATTAGGGCTTAGCAGACTATCCTTTTGTAAAATTCTCAACCTGTGGGGGTTGTGGAGGGAAGTACCCCAAAACAGACATCTCCCAAATAGAAGCAATTAAGTTCAAGAATGCAGTAAACTGTAATGAAGGGGAATTTGCTGCCTCCTTCTGGTGATTGTGTTACAATTTCTTTGTGTGCCTATCACACCACACAGTTCAGTCTACTATGATTACAAAGATAACTATCTGATCCAAAGATTTCATTTCTGTTTGTACTAGCCAATGATTTCAGTAACTTTTTTTTCAATAGGCGGGATATGAGATCGCATTGGCCCATGCAGAAGGCAATCACTGATCGTCCTGTGGCTCACTTTCATCTGTCAAAGAAGAAATGTGCCCCTTCCCTTCTTTTATCCCTTTAAAAGCTGCATGGCTCTTCTACAATATGCTTGGACAACAATCTTCTCCTTTTTTTTTCTTGTCTTTTGGCTTCTGCTGCCTAATGTCCACCAGGAAAATATTAAGTGATTCATATTTAACAAATATTGTAAGTTAAGCCGTTTCCCCCTTTCTGCTTTGTTCTGCATGTTGCATCATATTTCAACTACTACTCACATATTCAAATTTTTGACTTCTGGGCAGAATCCATTGTTCATCTCTAGAATTTGTAAATTTGAGATATGATCTAGACACAAAAAATTATCAAAATTATAAATGCCTTCAGTCTCACACTTTGTAATCTTGACATCACCAGCCATCCTCAGAGACATAGCTTCAGTTCTCTGCTGAAACTCTTGTCTGGCTCTTCACTGCAAGAAGTGTTATTGCTCCACAAGCTGTGCCCAGCTTTTTTTTTTTACTAACTGTGACATTCTTACAATGGCTGTTTAGCCCAGTCCTTCTAAGTGCCAGGGAAAAGTCAGAGAGAATGTGTGCACTTCCTTCACCCCTGATCAGCTTGGTAGAGAAGTCAGCTGCATAAAGGACAGCCTGCTACCACACTAGATGGACGCCAAGTCCTCCCAGCACACCTTGCTCTACTGCTGTCCTGATGCAATTATTTCCCTGGTGGGAGGGGCTTTATCCACCAAAGCACATAAGTAACTTTTCCAAGAGGGACTCTCATTTGGTTCCCAGGTGAAAACCCCTTAGTGTTTCCTACTTGTCTCTATGATAGTTTATCTGCTGGAACATCTGTAAAGGATCTAACTATGAAAAAGGGCTCCTAGATAAGTTTGGTTTATGCCTTTACAAGAAGGAGGTTCATAGAGAGAGCAACTAACAAAACTCACACTGTTGACTATAATTCAGTATCTCTAGAATTATGTTATGTGATTTAAAGGAAGTGACTGTTTAACCTCCAATAAGGCAGATTGTTAATCTCCCCATTCAGAGTTAAGAAAAACAGGAGCTACTACAAAGGTGGTAAGTGATCATATAAATTGATCCAAATGACACTGTTATTAAGTGATGAATTAAGACTCAAGCCCCAATTTTCCTCATTTTAAAGTTTCTACAGTTTCCACTGGGTGTGTTATAGGTGGGAAGATGGATTTATTGAGTCTTAAAGTGAACCAGAGAGGAAGATGCTTAAATTTTTAACAAGAGTGTAACAGGAATTTTTATTGACCTTTTAAAGCCAGGCAAACACCAGCTTGGAAAAACTCGATGCATTTGTGATGTGATTTCATGGAGGGTTTTAAAACCCAGGCATTGCTGAGACTTGACTCACTATAAAGTCAGAAGCAGTTTAGACTTTTAAATTGAGGAGTAGTTTTCGAAGAAGGATCTGGATACAGTAGATGTGCTTGCTCCCTGGGTTCCACAGCGGGCTTTGCCATAAAAGCTCAGGACCAGGCTGCAGAGAGAGCTTGTGTTGAGAGGAGGGCAGGGTCTGTAGGAATGAGCAAAAAGGCCCAATAGGATCCATGCAAAAACACAAGCTTACAAACTTTTAGAGGAATTCCTAGCAAACATACAAGCTACTACAGTTTAAACTCACACTGTGGCTATATGAATATATTCTCAACTATCTTATATATGTCCACACTTTTAGGTGATATCATAAAATATTTTGTAACCATGTCATGATGTAGCTCCAGACAAACACAGCTGAAATGATGGGACCAGAAGAGATTTATAAAGGTATCATCAAGGTATGAATTGTAAGATTACTCTCTTAAAAAATCCTCTCTCATATGAAAACTTGACCAGAGAGCAATTCCCAGCATCATTTGTGAACAGGAATAGAGGAAACTACTAAAATCAGAAAGAAAATCTGAGAAACTTTTTCTATGCTTGAGCACTGGGGTATCGAAATCAAGGTTATAACAAGAGACAAGACCATAAAATGAAGGATGGCTCTATTTTAAAGGATTAAGAAGCTCCAAATATGGAAGGAAGAATGAACAATGGCAGAAAAACAAAGAAAGAAAGAAAGAAAGAAAGATAACAAAACTAAAGATGTTTCAGATTTATTCCTTGTTTAATTCCTATAGTTATGTCTGACATTGAACTTCTTACACTTGGGCTGCTGATGAAGCCACTGACATTCACCTTTGGTAAAATTAAAGAGAAAAATGAAGATGAAGATGCTGAAACTCTGAATGAACACCCCTGCATTAGCCTTGTTTAAAATGAGCGTGCAATTCTAGCTAAGTACACCATCTCCAAAATACAATTTCAGCTCCATTGGATGCTGTAAAAATGTAGACTAATCACTTCTTCAACTGTTATTTGTTGATTGCGCTAAAAAAGGGGCTTAGGGCAGCGATAGAAATGAATTTGGCAAATGGTAGGACACTGTGCCTTGATTCTGCCAACACAGTTGATGTAATATCCATTCCCAATAATACTATAGTCTGCTAGACAGGCCAACTCCATGATGAATCTCTGGCTGAAGATCCCTAAAGACCCTTGGGCTGTCTTCAGCTATTAGTATTGCGTGGGTCAAGAAAGTACAAGCACATGCTTGTATAGACCTGAGCAAACTGTATTGCAAAATGGAAATAAGAACTCACACAGATTGGTGTGCTGGGTTTATCATTATTTCCAAGTAATCACTGGCCTCTCTATTCCATTAACACTGAAGTTCACTGTGTTATTAATTTTGATCAATATTATATTTGATCAAAGTAGTGTGTCACTTTTGGGTAAAATTTTTTTAAGAATGAATGTATATATATATATATTTTTATATATGTATATATATGTATATATATATTATATATTTTTTTTATATATGTATATATATATATATATATATATATATATATTTGCTATTATCCTCTGTGTTCAAGGCTTTAAAGTCCAACGTAAGACTGTTTCCAGCCTTTATCCCAGAATAACTCATAATGAATATGTGCCATAAAATATACTTATAATGTTACATGCCATTATGATTTTGTATAAAGTTTTCAATCATGCTAACTTAGAGGATCATGAACTCTAAAGTGGCTTTTATATTCTCCTTGGATGTGAAGAGACGCAATACTGAAGTGGAAAGACCAGACTTTCCACAGAGGAACAGGACTGTTTTATTTTTACTTATCTGGTTAAGCCTAGTTAAACTTTGATGACTACCTAGTCACTCTGAGCTCTAGTCTTCTTCCATTCCCAAAGTAAACAGTGATTCTTTCTTTCAGAAGATTGCTGTTATTGTTGTTGTTGTTGTTGATGATGGTGATGATGATGGTGGTGGTGGTGGTGTGTGTGTATGTGTGTGAGAGAGAGAGAGAGAGATTGAGAGAGAGAGAAAGAGAGAGAGAGAGAGAGAGAGAGAGAGAGGGAGGGAGGGAGGGAGGGAGGGAGGGAGGGAGAGAGAGAGAGAGAGAGAGAGAGAGAGAGAGAGAGAGAGAGAGAGAGAGAGAAATGAGATGCACTTAGTCCAAATGAGTTCCCAAGAAATGCCAGTGACAAGAAAAGGTGTGCGTGCGCGTACGCGCGCACACACACACACACAAACACACTTATAAAGAGACAGGTATTTTTGGCAGGTAGTTTCTGAGGGTTCAAGACTGTGGTTGGCCCTTGTGGCATTTCACAGTCTAAAGGAACTGCAGTTTTCTCTACTTCCTGTAAACTCCAATTCCCTGTAGTGCATGGGCTGGGGACTAAGCCTTGAACACAAGGTTTTGTTATGGCAAGAATCAAATAAAAATTACTGTAATTACTTGTTTAATTTTGTATTTTTGAAAAGGGGTTTTACTGTGTATATACTCCATGCTGAACTTTGAACTCACTTGGTAGCATGAGTTTTTTAATTCAGCAATCCTCCTGCTTTGGCTTCACAAGTGCTAGGATTGTGCCCACATCTGGTTTCAGTACCTTTTATTGTGTCAAATACTGCATTTGAAGATTGTTGGCATTCCCTCTAGACTCTACCCAACAGTTACCTAGCAACAGACAGGTATGATCTTGGCTGGCATACAAGAAAGAATGCTTTCTTTTCTGTCCCTAGGTCTCTTGCTATCTATGTCTGTCTCTGTCTCTTCCTCCACCCACCCCAATCTGTCTCCGGCAAGCTGGGCTCTACCCCTTTCTCTCTTTCTCTTCTCCTCTCTCCTCTCTCTGTTTTTCTCTGTCCCCCATCCTCCTCTTCCTCTACCCCCTTCTCCAGGTTCAAATAAATTTACTTTTCTATTAGACCTGTTGTATGGCTTGATCATTCAGGGGGACACCTTGCTCATGCTGCCATTCTTAAAAAGATATTTTCTCTCTTATAAGAAAATGATGTAGTGCTCTGGGAGAGGAGATTCAAGGTAACATGCAGCAAGTGACACAGGCTTCATCCTATCTTGTCTCTGGGAGCACCACAGGGCCTGCTCTGGCATGAAGAAGCTATAAGGCTAAAGACTGCCTACTCAGCATATATAATGTGTATTTCTGTAAGGCAAAATCCAGAAGCTCTCTACCTTGAAAGAAACAGTCTCTGTCTACATGAAATACCAAGAGCAGGTCTCAGATACTATTTATTTGATTTGGTAGAACTGAAAGACTTCAGGAAAGTCTGAGAGTCGTAGAAGAAAATAGTGTTGGAAATGTGGGGATAAGAACTGAAAATAGTTTCTTTTTCATCTATGGTTGCTTTCTTGCTGTATAAACCATAACAACGAAAGGGCCAGTGAGTGAACCTGAAGGAGCTTTTAAGCCAGTGGACAGAGAGAATCAGGTCAGGCTGATAAAGATGGACCCTATTCTGCTGAGAAGAGGGGATGAACAAAACTGAAATTCTCAGGGTAGGATTGGCAGATTTCTCCATAGAGAATCAGTGATAGGCATCCGCCAATGAGGGCTGATCACACCATGCACTTTCCTGGGCATGGATGCACTGAGATCAGCAGAAGCTACTGAAGTCCAGTTATCTCTTCACCTGGCCATTAAAGGAGAATGAGCTGCCTGAGGAGAGACAACCAGAGTAAGCACAGAAGATCAGGTGCCTGAGAGCACACACTTCAGGCCCAAGGCCAGAGTCAGCCCAGTTTCATCTGGACCAGTGGCCCATTCATAGGTTGCTGGGAACTCAGAAGTGCCACGGAAGTGCTGTCTATCCTAAGTGGAAGGGTGAGTCAACTTCTGTCCACTGTCTGCCTCATGAGAGGCTACCCAGAACTCTCTCATCACAGGAGGCAGTGCTGCCTGGGAACACAACATCCAGCCCAAGGCCAGACCCAGCCAGGCTGCCTCAGGACTGGGCACTGCCATCAGAACTCACAGCCTACCCAGAGAGATGAACACACAGAAACAATCTCCCTCTGGAGACCACAGGCCCACAAACCCACAAGAGAGACAAGCACCAGTAAGAGACAACAGGATCATGTAGCATCACCTGTAACAAGATGGAAAGAGGCAAGCACAAGAATCTAAGAAATGGAAACCAAGACAACCTGGTAACATCAGAGACCAGTTCTCCTACAACTACAAATAGTGGATATCCCAACTCACCAGCAAAACAAGATTTAGGCTTAAACTCATACTTCACAATGATGATGGAGATCTTAGAGAAGCATATAAATAACACACTTAAAGAAGTACAGAAAAACCAGAATAATACAGGAAAACAAGTTGAAGCCCTTAAAAAGGAAAAACAAAAATCACTTAAAGAGCTAAAGCACAAACAAGCAGGTGAACAAAAACTGGAAACAGAAATAGAAACAATGAAAAAAACACAGAAGGAAACAACCCTAAAGTTGGAAAACCTAGGAAAGACATAAAGAGTCACAGAAGCTAGCATCACCACCAGAATACAAGAGATGGAGGAGAGAATCTCAGGAGCAATAGATAGCATAAAAATCACTTACACAACAGTCAGAGAAAATGCAACAATCAAAAAGACTCTAAGCTAAAACATTCAGAAATTTCAGAACACAATGAGAAGATCAAACCTAAGGATAATTGATGTAGAAGAGAGAGAAGACTCCCAAATGAAAGGTGCATTAAATATCTTCAACAAAATTATAGAAGAAAACTTTCCTAACCTAAAATAAGAGATGACCACAAACATACAAGAAGCCTATAGAACCCCCCCAAGTAGACTGGTTCAGAAAAGAAATTCTTCCCAACACATAGTAGTCAAAACAACAAATGCTCAAAACAAAGAAAAAATACTAAAATCAGTAAAAGAAAAAAAAAAAAAAAAAAAAAACAGGTAACACATAAAGGCAGACCAATCAGAATTACACCAGACTTTTCAACAGAAACTATGAAAGCTAGAAGATCCTGGACTGGCATCATACAGACCCTAAGGAAACACAAGTTCCAGCCCAGGTTACTATATCCAGCAAAACTCTTAATCATCATAGATGGAGAAACCAAAATATGCCAGGACAAAAACAAATTTCCACAATTTCTTTCCACAAATCCAGCCGTGGAAAAGATAATAGATGAAAAACTCTGCCACAAAGAGGGAAACTTCACCCTAGACAAATTAAGAAACTAATCCTCTTGCAACAAACACCAAAGAAGAAAAGCACACAAACATAACTTTATCTGTAACACCAAAAATAGCAGGAAACAATAATCACTATTCCTTAATATCCTTTAACATCAATGACTACAATTCTCTAATAATAAGTCATAGACTATCAGACTGGATACATAAACAGGATCCAGCATTTTGCTGCATACAAGAAACTCATCTCAGCAACAAAGACAGGCACTACCACAGAGTAAAAGTTTGGGAAAAAAACTTTTCAAGCAAATTGTCCCAAGAAACAAGCTGGTATCCATCCTAATATTGAATAAAATATATTTTCAACTAAAAGTCATCAAAAAAAGACAAGGAAGGCCACTTTATATTCATCAAAGGAAAAACTTATTAAGAACTCTCAATCCTGAACCTCTGTGCTCCAAATACAAGAGCACCCACATTCATAAAAGAAACTCTACTAAAGGTCAGAGCCTATATTTCATCACACACAATAATAGTGGGAAACTTCAACACCCCAATCTCATTAATGGACAGATCTTGAAAGCAGAAACTGAATAGAGACACTGTGAAACTAACAGAAGTTATGAACCAAATAGATTTAACAGACATTTATAGAATATTTCATCCTAAAACAAAAGAACATACCTTCTTTTCAGAACCTCATGGCACCTTTTTCAAAATTAATGATATAGTCAAAAAGAGGCCTCAACAGATGCAAGAACATTGAAATAATCCCATGCATCCTGTCAGATCACGATGGACAAAGGTCAGTTTTCAATAACAACATAAACAAGAAAAAGCCCACATATACATGGAAGCTAAACAATGTTCTACTCAATGATAGCTTGGGCAAGCAAGAAATAAAAAACAGAAATCAAAGACTCTTAGAATTTAATGAAAATGAAGGCACAACATATCCAAACTTATGGGATACAATGAAAGCAGAGTAAGAAGAAAACCCACAGTGTTAAGTGCCTCCAAAACAAAAAAAAAAAAAAAACAAAAAAAAAAAAACAAAAAAAAAAACAAAAAAAAAAAAACAAAAACAAAAAATAAATAAATAAAAATAAAACAAAAAACTGGAGAAAGCATACACTAACAACTTGACAACACAAATGAAAACTCTAGAACAAAAAGAAGCAGATACACACAAGGGGAGTAGACAGCAGGAAATAATCAAACTCAGTGCTGAAATCAACCAAGTAGAAACAAAAAGAACTATACAAAGAATCAACAAAACCAAGAGCTGGTTCTTTGAGAAAATCAACAAGATCAATAAACCCTTAACCAGACTAGCCAGAAGGCACAGAGAGAGTATCCAAATTGACAAAATCAGAAAAGAAAGGGGAGACATAACAACAGAAACTGAGAAAATTCAGAAAATAATCCGTTCCTAATACAAAATTCTATACTCAAAAAAACTAGAAAATCTAGAAGAAATGGACAATTTTCTAAACAGATACCAGGTACCAAAGTTAAATCAAGATCAGATAAACTATCTAAACAGCCCCATAACCACTAAAGAAATAGAAACAGTCATCAAAAAACCTCCCAACCAAAAATAGCCCAGGACCCAAAGTGTTTAGTGCAGAATAATATCAGACCTTCATAGAAGACCTAATACCAATACACTACAAACTATTCCAGAAAATAGAAACAGAGGAAATACTACATAACTCAGTCATCAAAGCCACGATTATGCTCATTCCTAAACCAAAGACCCTACAAAGAAAGAAAACTTTAGAGCAATTTCCCTCATGAACACTGATACAAAAATACTCAATAAAATTCTTGCAAACTGAATCCAAGAACACATCAAAACAGTCATTCACCATGATCAAGTAGGCTTCATCCAAGGGATGCAGGGATATTTCAATATATGGAAATACATTAATGTCATCTACTATATAAACAAACAAAAAAATCATGTGATTATCTTTCTAGATGCTGAGAAAGCATTTGACAAAATTCAACAACCCTTCATACTAAAAGTCTTAGAAAGGTCACATATTCAAGGTCAATACTTAAACATAGTAAAAGCAATATACAGCAAACCAATAGACAACATCAAAGTAAATGGTGAGAAACTTGTAACAATCCCACTAAAATCAGGGACCAGACAAGGCTGACCACTCTCTCCCTACCTATTCAATATAGTACTGGAAGTCCTAGCCAGAGAAATAGGACAACAAAATGAGGTCATTAGGAAACAAATTAGAAAGGAAGAAGTAAAAATATCACTATTTACAGATGATATAATAGTATACTTAGTGACCCTAAAAATTCCACCAGAGAACTTTTACAGCTAATAAACCATTTCAACAAAGTGGCTGAATATAAAATTAGCTCAAACAAATCAGTAGCCTTCCTCTACTCAAATGACAAGCAGGCTGAGAAAGAAATTAGAGAATTGACACCCTTCACAAAAGTCACAAAGAATATAAAATACATTGGTGTGACCATAACCATGAAAGTGAAGGAACTGTATCAAAAGAACTTCACATCTATGGAAAAGAAAATTAAAAAAGATTTCAGAAGATCAAAAGAGCTCCCATGCTCATGGATTGCAAGGATCAACATTGTTAAAATGCTATCTTGCCTAAGGTAATCTACAAACTCAATGTAATCCCCATCAAAATTTCAACTCAATTCATCATGAGTTAGAAAGATCAATTTGCGAATTCATTTGCAATAATAAAATAAACCCAGGATAATAAAAAACCCAGGATAGCAAAAACCATTCTCAACAAGAAAGAAAAAAAAAAAAAAAAAAAAAAAAAAAAAAAAAAAAACTTCTGGAGGAATCACCATTCCTGACCTCAAGCTGTATTAGAGAACAATTGTGATAAAAACTGCCTGGTGTTGGTACAGAGACAAGCAGGTAGACCAATGGAATAGAATTGAAGACCCAAAAATTAACACACCCACCTATGGTCACTTGATCTTAGACAAAGTAGCTAAAAACACTCAAGGAAAAAATGACAGCCTCTTGAACAAATGGTGCTGGTTCAACTGGCAGTCAGCAGACAGAAGAATGGAAATTATCTCCTTGTACAAAGCTCAAGTCCAAGTGGATCAAAGACCTTCACATTAAACCAGGTACTGAAATTAATAGAAGAGAAAGTGGGAAAGAGCTTAGAAAACATAGACACAGGGGAAATCTTCCTGAACAGAACACCAATGGCTTATGCTTTAAGATCAATAATACACAAATAGGACCTCATCATATTGCAAAGCTTCTGTAAGACCAAGGACACTGTCAAAAGGACAAAATGACAACCAACAGATTAGGAAAAGGTCTTTTGCAATCCTACATCTGATAGAGGGCTTGTATCAAATTTATACTAATAACTCAAGAAGATAGACTGTAGAGAATGAAATAATTGTAATAAAAATGGGGTACAGAGCTACACAAAGAATCCTCAACCAAGGAATAGCAAGTGGCTGAGAAGTAACTAAAGAAATGCTCAACATCTATAGTCATGGGGAAATGCAAATCAAAACAACCCTGAGATTCCACCTGACACCAGTCAGTATGGCTAAAATCAAAAACTCAGGTGACAGCAGATGCTGGCAAGGATGTGTGGAAAGAGTAGCACTCCTGCACTGTTAGTGAGATTGCCAGCTGATACAACTACCCTGGAAATCACTCTGGGGGTTCCTTAGAAAATGGGACATACTGCTACTGGAGAACCAAGCTATAGCACTCCTGGGCATACACCAAAAGTAGCTCAACACCTATGAACGACACATGTTCAACATGTTCATAGCAGCCTTATTTATAATAGCCAGAAGCTGGAAAGATTTCCCTCAACAGAGGAATGAATACAGAAAATGTGGTACATATACACAATGAAATACTACTCAGCTATTTAAAAGAATGAGCTCATGAAATTCCTAGGCAAAGAGATGGAACTTGAAGTTATCATTCTGAGTGAGGTAACCCAGTCACAAAAGAACACTCATGGTATGTACTCACTTATAAGCGAATATTAGCCCAAAAAGTTTGGAATATTTAAGAAACTATCCACAGAACTTACAAAGTTCAAAGAGAAGGAAGACCAGAATCTAGATGCCTCAGTCATTCTTAGAAGGGAGAACATAACAGGGGAGGAAATATAGGTCAAAAATAGGAGCAGTGATTGAAGAAAAGATCTACAGAGACTGCCTCACCTGGAGAACCACCCCATATACAGCCACCAAACTCAAGCACTACTGCTGATGCCAAGAAATATTTACTTGCAGGAACCAGACAGACATGGGAGAGCCTCAGAGGCTCTTCCAGAGTCACACAGATACAGATGAGGATACTTGCAGGTAAACATCAGAGTGAACATGGGGACCCTATTGAAAGATCTAGAGAAAGGACTGAAAGAGCTGAAAGGTTTGTACCCTCATGGGAAGAACAACATCATCAACCAGCCAAGGCACTGAGGTGGAGAGGGTGATTGGGAGAGGGAGCACCTTCATGGAAGCAAGTTGAGGGGGAGGAGGGAGGGGAATTGGGGGAAGGGTATAACATTTGAAATGTAAATACAGAGAATATCCAATAAAATTTTTAAAAAGGAAGAAAAAAGAAAAAAAAAATCTTAGACTCACACAAAAATGACCACACAATCCATAGCCTCAGGATAGGAGCTAAATCTACTCTAAGTGGAATATTTGCAGCTATAAGTGCTTAAAAGTTAAAAATCAGAAATATCTCAAGTAAATAACTTAATGATGTCACTAAAGGTCTTAGATAAAGAAAATCAAACCAAATATAAATGAAGTAAATGACAAAATTAATAAAGATTATGGCAGAAATTTTCACATATAGAGTAAAACAATAAACAGAATGAAGAAATTTTTGAAAGATTAAAAATTATAATAATTATCCAGGCAGTGGTATGGTACTCCATGCTCTTAATCTAACCATTTAAAAGGCAGAGATAGGCAGGATTCTAGGTTCAAGACCAGCCTGGTTTACAGAATTTATTCTGGACAGCTTGAGCAACACAAATTCTTCCTCAAAAAATATATACATATTAAAATTTATGTGTTTTATATGTATATATAAAACAAATATATACACATATTTATCTTTATTATCTAATAGTATATTTAATATGTATTAATCTTATTCTCATCTTTTTCTTTAGGATAGCTTGGAAATATATATATATATATACATATATATATATATATATACATATATATATATATATATATGTATGTCAAATCTCATTATATAAGTTTGGTTGCAATTCACATTTTAAAACTACCTAGGCTGATGAAAAACAGGAATTTTTGCAATTTGTTTCAATACAATTGCACATAGTCTTAACATTTCTCAGTTGAATTAAGTATTTAAAAAAACGACATCTGCCATCTGAAATGTTGACATTGACATCTTTAACCATGGAAACCATTATACCTGCCCTTCTCATTTAATCAAAAAAAGGAAGCAAGCCATAATTCATTTTAAAGGACCAAAATAATCAGTAATAATCCAATAATTGATAACAATAACAATAATAACAACAAAAATAAGGATCTGTGTTTTGAGAAAGTTATATTTTGAGAACTTGGATGTATGATGGTTGCCCAACTAATGTGTGTGAAACTGCATCAAGCTACAGAGATCCACCCCAAATGCTCCAGGATGAGGATGGAGCGAGGCTGTGTAGATAACGGTAATGTCGGTCATGTGATTCTGTAAGAGATGCTATTCAGGCTTAGACATGATATCACTGTAGTTCGAATTGTTTCTGTGTTGCATTTGCACTACCTGCTGCACATCTACTTCTTCCCTCTCCCAAGATCTTTCCTGAGTGGTGAAAATCAGAGAGTGCTGTGTTAAGTATCATGTATTATTGGGAGTTCTCCAAACTAAGTGGAGGACCTTATTTCCATGTTCATATGTGAATTGGGGAAGTGAGAGAATAGGAACTTAAAATCTCACCCAAGATGTATATAATAAGTAACGAATCGACTCCAAAGCCTGTGTTCTCTGGATTTTACGGTAGAGAATTGAATTTATGCTAAAATGTCTTTTGCTTTGATCCTCAGCCATCCACATTTCCGGTTTCTCTACATTGTCTAATATACACATCCTATAGTTCTTAGCTGCTTGTACCAACTCATGTCCAAATGGAAGGTAAATATATTTGTTTGCTTGGGATTTTCCTTGTAGAAAAGAATGTAACTGTATTTATAAGGCAGTCCCATGGGATGTACTAAGTTCAACAGAGCAGACTGGCTATCACATCTCAGAGAGCTTGGAGTGGACTTCAGGGGGAATAATTCACTAATTCAGCTTTTCATCAGGTACTTCATTAATTCAACTATTCATGGGGTACTTCTGAAAACCCAGGTGCTCTTCAAGTGCCCCCAGGGATGAAGCAGTGTCTGCCACAAAGTAATGATCATGAACTTCAAATATGTGCTACCTGATAGTTCCCATATGTGATGGATATTTTCCTTCTCTTTCTGATTTCTTTCTGGTTTGTTTGTTGCTGTTGTTTTTAATCTTCATTTAATTCTTTTTCCAATGTTGACAATCATATATAGTTCTTCCTGCCTTCTAGTGAAGAACTCTACCACTGAACTGTAACCTCAACATTTTCAAAAATACTTAAGGCTCCCAGAAACATCAGTAAAACAAAGATTCTAGAGACTGCTCTCATAGAGAAGACAAATCGGTAAGTATTAGAAACAAAACTCTAGTTGGCATCTTTCTGGCAATATGCTAATTGTAGCAGTGTGATCCTATTGTGATAATTTAGAGCCTGATCCTACAGTGCTGACCTAGACTTTGATCCTACAGTGCTGACTTAGACCCTGATCCTACAGTGCTGACCTAGACCCTGATCCTACAGTGCTGACTTAGACCCTGATTCTACAGTGCTGACCTAGACCCTGATCCTACAGTGCTGACTTAGACCCTGATTCCACAGTGCTGACCTAGACCCTGATTCTACAGTGCTGACCTAGACCCTGATCCTACAGTGCTGACTTAGACCCTGATTCTACAGTGCTGACCTAGACCCTGATCCTACAGTTCTGACTTAGACCCTGATTCTACAGTGCTGACCTAGACCCTGATCCTACAGTGCTGACTTTGATCCTGAAGATACAGTGCTGACCTAGACCCTGATTCCACAGTGCTGACTTAGACCCTGATCCTACAGTGCTGACTTAGACCCTGATCCTACAGTGCTGACTTAGACCCTGAAGATACAGTGCTAACTTAGATCCCGAAAGAGTCAATTTTTTTATCATTCTGTGTTTCAGTGTAGTTCACTTTATTATAAAGACAAAAGCATAGTCACCACTGAAGACTTAGGAAATGACCTTCCAAAACATTGGAAAGTTAATTGCACTTTGAAACAGACAAAAACTTCTGGGACAAAGATGGTGGCCAAATACTACAGAAATACGAAATGCACTGCAAAATAAATGCAAGAAACCAAAGCAACATTTTAGTCCACATCTGCATAATAGCAGTAATCCTTAGGTCTGAAACCAGCATAAATAAGGAATAAAACATTGTAGAGTCAGTGACAGACACTTACTTATATATGATCACATTTCACTGTATTACTTATTTATGCTGTGTACACGCTGACCATTGAAATCCAAACACAGTGTCTTTAAGCTTACAAAAACGCTTACGTTTGGCAGTACAGAAAGCAATTTGCCTCCATGTTGGATTATGTCCATGGCATTTAATGTAAGTGATTACATTACAAATACTGATCATGCTCAGCATTTTACCCATCTGCATCTGAGGCTCCTTCATGCCAGGGCACATTATCCATGTGTGAAACAAAAAGGCCTCTTGTGTGAGCATAAGACACACGTGTTGTTTAATTGGAAAAATGGCTACACCTTACAATAGCCAAAGTCAAACATTTCAAAATATACCATAGACAGATTTCATAAATCAGCTCTCCATGAATCTTATCTGCCAGTGAAAGGAATTGAAATTCTTCTCTATTTAGTGTGGTTTAGAGTTTAAAAGAGAAGAAGATAGATTGGGATTGATTCTCTTATGTTTCAGTGTGTTTCCTGTCCACAAGTTCACTTGCTAAGCAATGGAAGCTATTGAGTTTACTGAGCTAATGAGTTCATAGGAAGAGGCAGGTGAAGGTCAGCACAAGGTCAGTGTCTGAACTCTCCCTCAGTAGCTTCCTTATACTGCTCATAATATAAGAAATGGAATAGGAAGCAATGAACACTGACTTTTATCTCATACATCCAATGTATCTAAATCACAGACCATGGCATTGCTTTAGTATATCACTAAACTTCCCTTGGCCTTATTTTTCTCGTCCTTGGAAAGGAACTTCTTGTTCCTACCTTAGGCAGCTTTTCTGTAGCCACACTAAGATAAGGGAAGTTTGCTTCCAAACAACAACCAATGTTATGAGTTCTGCTGAGGTAGATTTTAATCATGTGAAAAAACTGCTTTTCATATGGAACACACCGTGGGCTTTTCCTGAACGTAGGTGCCTTTCTTGTACACTTGAACAGATGTGCACATGGAGATGAAGTGATCTCCATGGCAGTGTTTGCAGGGTTAAGTACATACTTGTAGAGAAGATGTATAAAGCATTAGGCAAACAATTACAGAGTATCTACCACCCATCAATTTGGCGTTCTCTTTTATTTTAAAATTGACTGCACACATGACCAAGAATATATCTCACAGATGGTAACAAATGTACTTCTCTGGAACAATATGCTGTTTCATATAGTTTATAACTTTGGATATGTCCTTTATTGGGAACATAGAAAGTCACTTCTAAGTAAATTAACTGACCATTCTAAACATCAGCCTTTATTTTGAAATTGCTAAATAAAAATAATTTTGCTTACATGTGGTAAAGACAGGAAAAATATCCTAACTATTTCTAAACTGAAGTTTGGATTCCTAATCTAAAAGTTTAAGACTGCACACAATATCCCCACCTCACTTAACAAACTTCTTTCCTTAAGAAAGGTATTTTGGGGAGTATACACAGTTTGATTTTTCTTCTATTTGTTCATAGACAACCATCAGGGTAAACAGATGGTCTCTTTCTAACACTGATCCATATGTTACACTGCTTAAAATGTTCTATACATATTTAGTAGCCTGCTTAAAATTCCATGACTTATTTCTTCTTAGTCCTAAAACACAGGTGTAAGTTAGAGGTTGACAGAAAAGGGATATCATGGACAAAATCGATGACAAATGGTTAAAAGAGTCACATTGTTGGGAGTAAAATAGTTGTAAATGTAGTAGTTTTGACAATGGAGCCTTGGAATAACCAGACCATGACCTGAAGAGAAGACTATCTCATACACACAATGGAAAATGTAAACATCCAAACACAAAGATGATAAACTTTACTTAGATGAAAATAACTACAGGCCATGCTCAGGTAGTCTTGTGGGAAGTTAGGGGATAGAACTGAGAGCAAGCTGGAGTGGTCAAGGTTACCACAAGAAGACTTTTGGAGTCAAATACTTTAGCCCATAGGACTCACCAACCAAAGACTATGCTGGGCTGTATGTCGTAAATGTGCAGTTTTGTCTTCATGTGGTTCCCCTAACAGTGGAGTGGATGCTGTCTCTGATGCAGTTGCCTGCCACTGGATCACCCTTCTCCCAACCGATTACCTAGTTGGGCTTCCGTGAGACAGAATGTTCTTAGGCCTATTGAACATCTCAGTGGGGGGGGGGGAGTCCATGGGGAGAGGGAGCTGTAAGAGAGGGACTGGGGTGACAGGAAGCATAGGGAGATGTGATCTGGATGTAAAGTTAATAAAAAAGAAAACAGCAGATTATAAGGGATTTCTATAAGCCATGCATTCCTAACCCTTGTTTCATAAAAGCTGGAATCCTTGCAGGTAGTAATAAAGACAGTTTGAGGAAAGTCTGTTATCCTCTAAATTGGGGAAAATGTCAATAATTCAAATGGGACTCCACATTAACTTTGCAAAGCTAATTCAATAATGCACAGTGAATATATGCCGCAAGTTATTTCTCTATTAGGTCAGACTTCTTTCCCACTTAAAAAACAGAAATTCTGAAGAAACCCTAATTTCACTGAACACCACTTAGAAAATTCATTCTAGGTTTTTTTACAACTTTAGGTATGCTCCAGTAAAATCATAAATCTTTTTACTTTGGAACTTTACAGAGGACACTCAATAAATATTTATACGGGGTGATGTTCAGAAGGTTTTATCTTGGAGGAAGCCTGCAGTTAATTTCTATTCATTGGCTTTTGGATGGATAGAAATTCAAATAACTTACTCACCTTTCTAAGATATTTTTACCAATAAAATGAATATGGCAAACCTATTTATATAGTAGTATAACAATTGGCAGTAATTCATGCAATGTACAAAAGCTTTTCTTAATACCTTGCACTCAAGAAATACATAACAACTATCTCCACTATTGTTGATGTTACTATTATTGTTATCGTTATTATTGTATGCTGGTTGCAGGAGCATGCACAGTTATAGTCATCAGCACTAAAGCTTGGTTGGAAGGCAGCCATCTGTTTAAAAGACTGTTACATTAAGTGCAATTTAATGATACATAATCAGCAAGTGCAGATTGGAGAAGGAGATTTTGTAAATCATAATAAAGGGTGATCTAAGGGGTTGTCTGATTGCCAGTTTTTGTCTGGCTTATACTTAAAAAATATAAAATGTAATAGTAAAATCTGACATGATTTTCATCTTCCCTTAAATCATCTTTGCTACTAAGACAGAAAGAAGAATTTCAGTGTGGGTGCCCAAGTGAGAAGAAAGCAAGAGGGCAGAAACCTGAACTCAAATATCCAGCTCTTTTTTACTGCAGTGACTTGCCCTTGGGTAACCACTCGGTATCTGTAAGCGTAGCTTTCTCATTTTCTCTGTTGGAAGAAAAAAAATGATAATTTTTATAAGATTATTTCAGGGAATTGGTAATGATCACACAGGAGAGTCTGAAAACACAGAGCAGTATCAAAATATTTAATACCTAGACAAAGATTCACCAATAACTTAAAATCTACATTTCAAACAAGGGTTGAAACATCAGAGGGACTAGAAGCCATTGGTCCATGTGTATGTTGGTAACATTGCTTGTCGTTAATTCTATAATTTGCTTATTTTAATCTATCGTCTCTATCTATCTACCTATCTTTCATCTATCTGTCTTTCATCTATTTATTTATCTATCTATCCATCTATTTTTCATATATCTATCTATCCATCTATTTTTCATATATCTATCCATCTATCTATTTATCTATCATCTATCTATCTATCCATCCATCTATCTATCTATCCATCTATCCATCTATCCATCTATCCATCCATCTATCTATTTATCTATCTATCTATCTATCTATCTATCTATCTATCTATCTATCTATCTATCCATCTATCTATCATCTCTCGGTATTTAACTTTTTCTGGGGTAAGGCAAAATAATACAGACCACCTTAGCACTTAAGAACCTTATAAAATGATCCAGAAAAAAAAGTACAATTAGTATTTTTTTCAGCATTTCTTTTCCATGTAAAAAGTCAGTTGTGTCCTGATTTTCTGATGCCAGAGTTATATAACACTGGCCTTATTTTCATAACTTTATTTTCTAATAAAACTGGGGTGTGGTGGCACATACTTTCAATCTCAGCATTTGAAAGAAAGAAGTGGGAGGACTGAAACATCAGGGCCATCCTCAACTACATAGCAAGTCTGAGCCCAGCTTGTGCTGTGAGAGACCCTGTCAAAACCCAAACATCCTGCATGGATGTATCGGCAATGCACTTTAAATATAAATACATATAAATTATATATTTACACAAATTAAAGCATTTTAAATTTATGACATTGAAAAACTGCGACTAAAATTCACATATACTTGTATAAATGGGTCCACAGATTTAATTCTGTTTGAATTTATGTATAGAGTAATTCCAAATAGTGTGCAAAGACTATAGATGAAGTAGGAAATAGGTGAGTTATATATCAGGTATATAATTCATTTTTAAATTGTGTATATTTGTGCAGCTATCTACAGACCCCAGAAATCGGAGACCTCCCTGGAGTGAAGACAGAAGTAGTTGTGAGTCCTTACAACCTGGAATCATACTCAGGTATTTGGAAGAGAAATATGTACTCTTAACCACTGAGACATCTCTCAAACCCCTAAGTAGATAGTCTTAAACAAATGAGGAGTGCCGTGCAGCCCCTGCCCACTGTTTTGGGGACCTTTCACTCAAGTGCTGAAGTGAACATTTTCTGTATATCGCCTCGTGTGCTGCACCAAGTTTTGTAGAGTTTGTATATAAAAAGGAAATTATTGGGTGAGGTATATGTGCTTTTTAAATTTCAAAGCACTCATGTTGCTTTCTTAGTTCATTTTAATGATCTGCAATGTCCACATGAATGTATGCTTCTCAGAATCCTCATTAATACTTGGATTACTTTGGCTTCTTTAGCAAATGTTGCTTGGCACACACACACACACCCCCCATTTTGCCCTAGCCGGTTTTGGATTGGGAGTAAGTGGATAAAGACAGAATCTTCTTCTTAGAGTCCAGGAGATCTCCACTGGTAGAGAAATGTTTTCCCATGAGGGCAGGGGCATCACTCTGGAACTACTCATAACCAGGGACTAGACTCTGAGGGTGGCTTATTATTGACAGCAGAGGCTCATGGCATGATTATTTGTGTCAGGGAAGTATTCTAATGGGAACCTAAGGAGGTTATGTGAACTAAATGAAATGTCGGGTGTTTGGTTCATAATAGGAGCTTAGTTAATGTTGCAGCCTTTAATTTCCTGATTAAAAATTACATTAATCACTCAATAGACTTCCCCTTGCTTATTGTGTAAATGTTCTCACCTCAGTGGTATCAAGCTTTGGCATCAAGATCCCCTCAAGGCTTTGCAAAGACACAGGCTGCAGACTCAAATTCTATCAATAAATGTTCTGTGAGCCTCAGATTACATTTCTTACAAGCCTTTCAGGAAGTCTGCATGATGCTTGTCTGGCCCCTGGGAGTGAGGTTTGAGAGCCATTATTTGAAGGCCGATGGGTTTTAATAGTATTACATCACTGCTTTGTGCAAATCCAAGGGATTCATGAATTTTTTCTAGATTCCATTGATTTATACTGCTGATCGATCTGCTGATGTTACCCAGAGTAAAGCGTATAGAAGCCGTAGAACCTAGATGATCATAACTATATGGAGATAAATGTTACCCTTAGGAAAGGAGGAGAAAGGATGTTGTCTGTGTTGCAGGGATTGAGTTGGCCATGCTTGTCTTGTTTAGAAAGTTGAAGAGGAAAGACAGTAAACTCTATTAACATGCATCTTTCAACTCTCTATCTTAGGTATATGGGTAAATATTGCATTCTTTTCCATTATGTACCCTATACTTATAATATTGAGTATTTTAAAATATTTAAATAGAAAAATGAAGTATACATTTGGAAAGAATAGATTTTTCAAAACTTTGCAAAGTACTCCCCTAAGAGCATGGATGAACTGCTAACCATCTCACCCATTCTGCTGACTGACACATTCTTGCTATCTAGAATGGCACATGGCTAAGATCAAAAACTCAGGTGACAGCAGATGCTGGCAAAGATATGGAGAAAGAAGAACACTCCTCCACTGTTGGTGGGGTTGTAAACTGGCACAACCACTCTGGACATCAGTCTGGCGATTCCTTAGAAAATTAGGCATAGTACTACCTGAGGACCCAGTTATACCACTCCCGGGCATATACACAAAAGAAGCTCCAACATATAACAAGGACACATGCTCCACCATGTTCATAGCAGCCTTATTTATAATAGCCTGAAGCTGGAAAGAACCCAGATGTCCTTCATCAGAGGAATGGATACAGAAGTTGTGGTACATTTACACAATGGAGTACTACTCAGCTATTAAAAGCAACAAGTTCATGATTTTTCTAAGCAAATGAATGGGACTTTAAGCTATCATCCTGAGTGAGGTAACCCAGTCACAAAAAAACACTCATGGTATGTACTTACTCATAAGCATATACTAGCTCAACAACTCAGAATACACCAGAAACAGTTACCAGAATTTATGAAGCTCAAAGAGAAGGAAGGCCAGAAGGTGGATGGATGCATCAGTCCTTCTTAGAAGGGAGAACAAAATGCTAATGGGAGGAAATAAAGGGACAAATACAGGAGCAGGGTTTGGAGAAAAGATCATTCAAAGGCTGGCTCATTTGGGGATCCACCACATATGCAGCCATTAAACCCAAACACTATTGCTGATGCCAAGTTGTGCCTACAGGCAAGAATCTGATATGGATGCCTCCTCAGAGGCTCTGCCAGAGCCATACTGATACAGAGGAGGATGCTTGTAGCTAACCATTGGACTGAACACGGGTATCTCCAAAGAAGGAGCTAGAGAAAGGACTGAAGGAGCTGGAAGGGTCTGCAACCCCATGGGAAGAAAAAGAATATCAACTAACAAAAACCACCACAGCTCCCAAGAACTAAAACACCAACCAATGAGTTAACATGGAGAGACCATGGCTCCAGGTTCATATGCAGCAGAGAATAGCATTCTTTGGAATCAGTGAAAGGAGAGGCCTTTGGTCCAGGGAAGGGTCATTTTTACAGTGTAGGGGAATGCCAACATGCTGAGGTGGGAGAGGATGGTTGGGAGAGGGATCACCTTCATGGAGGTAATGGGAGGGTGAAAGGGGATGGGATTGGGGTAATATCTAAAATGTAAATGCAGAATATCCAATAAAAATGTGCTGACTAGGTTTAAAAAATTAAAAAGCATGGCACATAGTAGCTGGGGGCAGCCATTCTTACTCTATGAGACATTTATGTTAAAATGAATTAAAAACCATTAAAAAACATAGTTTTAACCCTACAAAAAAGTGCTCGAATTGGGGAAAGGCTAAAAGCACCTGAGGAGGAGAGGAACCCCATAGAAGATCCTCAGCCCCCAAGATATCACAGACACTGAGTCACCAACCAGGAAGCATATATTAGCTGGTCTGAGCCCCCTCCCCCAGAAACATATACAACAGAGGACTGCCTAGTATGGCCTCAGTGAGAGAACATGTTCCTAATCCTGGAGAAACCTGAGGCCACAGGGAGTGGGGAGGACTGAAGGGGGTGGGGGTCATCCTCTCCGAGATAGGGGGAAGGTGGAATGGAGTGAGGAACTGTGGGAGGCCTGACTGGGGGGAGATAAGTACTAGATTATAAACAAAGTAGTAAAAAAAGACAGTTTTAGTTTTGTAATTCTAATACTCTTCATAATATATATTTTCTTAAAATATAATCAAAGTATATAATCATGTTAATAGTTTCACATAATATTATAAACTAATCTTATTTTATTACTTTAGTACTTGGTTCACCAGAAAAATGTTCATTTGCTGTATGATTATTTACTTAACCACTGTTCTGGAGGCTTCTTATGTTTTTTCTGGCAGGGTTATAAATGATATAGTAGTAATCATTAATATATGGTCAAGTTGTTCCTACAGGATCATCATTGTAACTTGATATATTCTTAGTATACATTTCCAAAATTGGTGTACTTGGGTCAAAGGCAGTTAAGTATGTGTTTGGTTATTTTCCCCTACTATATTCTGAAATGGTTACATATATTTATAGTTTATGAAACCATGACTCTGGATATACAAGACACTCCATTCCGGTAGTTATAAATCTTACCAGAACACTAGTCTTAATGTAACGATGTTAGACAGTGTATAAAAGTTATAAAATACAATTTATTAATAAAGAACATACTCACAGGGTTCATATGACAAACCAAGTATTATCTTAATATCCAAAATGAAAGATCTCTAGTTAAAAACCATTCTTTTTGGGAGGCACTATGTATTAATCAATGTTAAAATGAAAGTTTCTGAGGTTAGAATTTGAACCCTGGTCATATACTGAGCACAGGTTCCCCACTTTGCCCCATTCCATTTCTTCCACCAATCAATAACTTTTGAGATTTGAAACCCACGGGCAGTAACTTGACTCTAAGTGTAGGTGATCTTTAAAAACTAGTTGTTATCACAATCAGGGAAGAATAAGAACACAGTTCATTTTTTCTCTGAAATAAATTTTATCTCATCTGGTCCTAATGTGAATTTTTATCCCTAGAGTAATGTTAGAGTCAGAGACATGTTTGTTCTTCTTCTTTGCTTCTGTCTCAAATGTCATTATTGGTGTTTTTTTACAATGTGGATCCTTCCAATCCATGTGCATGGGAGATCTTTACATCTTCTGAGATCTTCCTCAATTTCCTTCTTCAGAGATTTGAAGTTCTTGTCATACAGGTCCTTCACTTGCTTAGTTAGAGTCACACCAAGGTATTTCATATTGTTTGTAATGATTGTGAAGGGTACGTTTTCCCTAATTTCTTCTCAGCATGTTTGTCCTTTGAGTAGAGGAGGGCTACTGATTTGTTTGAGTTAATTTTATACCCAGCTACTTTGATGAACTTGTTTATCAGCTGTAAAAGTTCTTTGATGGAATTTTTGGTTCAGTTAAGTACACTATCATGTCATCTGCAAATGGTGATATTTTTACTTCTTTCTTTCTGATTTGTATCCTCTTGATATCCTTTTGCTGTCTAATTGCTCCAGTCAGGACTTCCAGTACTATGTTTAATAGGTGGGGGAGAGTGGGCAGCCTTGCCTAGTCCCTGATTTTAGTGGGATTGCTTCAAGTTTCTCACTGTTAAGTTTGATGTTGGCTATTGGTTTGCTGTATATTGCTTTTATTATGTTTAGGTATGGGCCTTGGATTCCTGTTCTTTCTAAGACTTAACATGAAGGGGTATTGAATTTTGTCAACTGCTTTCCCAGCATCTAGTGAGAACTTTTTACTTAAATACCCTTTCTTCTACTCACTCACTATTTGACATTGTTTCTTCATTCATGTTTTTAATGGTAACTTCTATCTGTGGACTATTAAGAACACAATCCCCAATATCACGTATATATTCTAGCTACCCTTGTCATCATATTTTATTCGTATAAGAGATGTATATATTAATATCCTCATTATATACTAAAATATATGTACAAATAAAATTTGTATAATGAGCATCTATGCACATTCCTATTGTATGTCTGAAAGTATACAGATCCACACAATGCATATATATATATATATATATATATATATATATATGCATACATTTTACAAAAATGAATATACAAAACAAAATATATTAGTCATTATATGTATTTATATATGTTCATACACATGCATAAATCTACTGTTTAATGTATCAATGTACATAGGAGAGTGTTGAGGATAGTGGTAGATTAAATATGGTTAGTATACACCATAAAATATATTTTAGTTACACAATTTAATATATTACTTACATGAACACTTTTCCTATTGCTTAAATTAATTGCAAAACCAAATGATCAATATGTAATCAACATGCAAATCAAATAAATATGCATATTAATGCCTTTTTAGAGAACAGCCTTATTTTAAGAGAGATTAAAGTTCCACAGAAGCAAGCACAGGTCTTATTATTCTAATCACAGAGTTAATCAAACAGCAATCACTATTATGATATTTTTGGGATGATATCTAGCAGTTAACACTAGAACAGTCTCTGAAGGCTTGTGATCAAGAGGCAGAGCACTAACGTCAACATGAGGAAAGTGCTAAGGGGAGTGGGGGGAGATGTAAAATGCAGATGTGTGGGGTCCACATGGGTGTACTTATTTCTTGTGGGAATCTGACATTTCTGATTTTCAAGTTTCTGTTTTCTGTAAAAAGAGGAGAAGCATATCACCGTCCTGGAATTGTGTGTGCACTGGATGAATAGACAAATGAATAATGGATGCACATTATTTGTCTGGTACATCTTCAGAAGCTGCATCACAGTGATAAACAGAACACACAAAAACCCTGGGTTGTAGTTAACACAAGGCCTGCAAACATTTTATATTAATTCCATAAGCATAGCTGGGAAGTATCTCTAAGAAAAGGTAACATTGCTGTTCATCTTCCTATAGATGGATACAGTATAAGAGACCTACCCAGTTAAGTTTATGAAACAGTTTCTCATGGCCAAGAAAAGATGAATCTCATTGTAGAGCCAGCTGCCCAGAGAACAGAGATAGAAGTTAAAGAAATACTAGTGCCCTGAGGCAGGAGTGGGTGGGTTAGGGAGCACCCTCATAGAGTCAAAGGGAAGGATCAAGGGGATATGGGGGTTGTAAAGGGGAAACTGAGAAGAGGGATAACATTTGAAATGTAAATAAATAAAATAACCAATAAAAATACTAGAAATTAAGTAAAAATAAAATCATGCAAGGCAAGAAATAAAGTATTAAAGCAAAAAAAAAAAGTTAAAGAAAATTGTTCATAAGATCATAACACTTCTCTAATCAGCCTACATCACAAGCTCCCCAACAGTAAACATGATGAGATTTGTCTAAGTAGATTTGATGATTATTAGAATGATTAAGTACCAGTGATGCTGCTTGCCACTCCAACATCATTTTGGGTAGCATGGCAACTCTGTCTCTACCTCACCATTTTATGCTGCTTGTAGAATACAAGTATTTGTTTCCCTGGTTCATAGGTTTTCATAGTTAAAACAATTTTATCTGTGCTAGAAATAAATGAGCTAGTAGGATATACACTCTAAGCCTAAGCTTTCTGCTTTAATAGGATGAGACTAGAGGTTCAAAGTGATGAAGAAAGGCTATCTTGTATGCAGGAGAGGCAAAAGTCATTTCAGACCAGAAGATACTCTGTGTCAGATAGTCTCTAAAGATAGTCTTTAGTGGCCACAGATACTGGAGTATGTGTTCTCACATAGTAGTGTTTCTCAGTACCCCAGGGACAGTGTGTGACCTACAATATATAATAAACTGCAGCAGAGGGACTTAGCATTATTATGCTTGTGCCTTAACCATATTGGTTAACTTTTTTTTATTATTATTATAAAATTTATTTTCTTTTATTTTTTTAATTAAACAACTTTATTTTAAAAAACAAAGATAAATGTACAGATTTAAGCATTTTTCCATAAAAGTATACGAATACATTTTTGTCAGTACTTGGTTTTTTTAAAGGTTTGATAGTGTGCGTTAAGATCTTACTGGTTAACTTTTAAATCAGTGCTTTAAGAAGTTCTGAAGTCTCTACATTCAATTCCACCCCCATACCTGAGTCAAGAGTTGCCCAGAGAAACCATACTGAAAGCCAGTGGAGGAGTGAGGTAGTGAAATAAAACCTCCTCAAATCAAACAGAAGACTCATTGTCAGCATACGAACAAATCTTTCAAGTTAAGTCTAGACCTAGTTCTGTGTGCAGTATAAGAGAGCGAAATTTAGGACAAAGAACTACCTAGCTCAAATCAGTCAACTACACAAGGAGCAAGAAAACAGGGTTGGTTGAAGGAACTAATTTTTGAATAGTTTGCTAGACACACTCACAAACACACACACTCACACACACATACACACATACACACATACACTCTCTCTCTCTCTCTCTCTCTCTCTCACACACACACACACACACACACACACACACACACACACATCCCCCTCACTACTGGTCCACTCTCGTGTGTTCACATATTCCCCTTCATGTTATAATCTAGCCACACTAGATCTGTTGAGTTTTTGTCTAGATTGAGATAGATTTTGGTCTTTCTTGCTCTGGAGTCTTTTCACGTATGGGTTTCTCATTTTTGCACAGTATGTTCTTTCATATGCTCTGCTTTTTCTCTCTCTTACATAAAGTGCCATTTCTTCTTACAGGTTCTTTCTGACTGTACAGCCCTCCAGTATCATCCATCACAGTGATCTAAGATTTCCTTTAGTGCACATACAACAATTGGCTGTGGTTATGCTTGGCCTGCTCATCTTAGACAGCTTACAGATAAAGAAGAGTGACATCATTGCAACCTTTTCAGTGTTGTGTTCTCTACTCACGTAACTAGAGCAGTTTTTAACACTTAGTAGGCAGAATGAAGAAAAAGAAATAATTGCAACATTTTTATTATGGCTCTCAATGTCTCCAGAAGAGATATCTCTTTTATAAAATTAATAAAGTTCTGATTAAATGTTCAGGTTCATCTTTATTCTGATTTTATTCTCCTATTGGAAAAGCTATGTTTTTCTAATTAATTGAGATCTTTTAGTATACAGCTTAGTCTCTGACTAATAAGATGTGCTTAGATATACAAGTCTGACAACACTTATATTAAGGACTATTTTAAGTGCTTTAGAACCCAAGATACAATTCACAGACCACAGGAAAATCAAGAAGAAGAATGAAGTGCAGATGCTTCAGTCCTTCTTAGAAGGGGGAGCAAAAACATTCACAGGAAAAAATAGGGAGACAAAGTTTGAAGCAGAGACTGAAGCAAAGGCCATCCAGAATTTGCCCCACCTAGAGATCCAGCCCATACAGTCACCAAACCCAGACAATATTGCTGATACTAAGACCTACACACAGACAGGAGCCTGATATAGCTGTCTCCTGAGAGGCTTTGCCAGATCATGACAAATACAGAGGTGAATGCTCACAGCCAACCATAGAACTGAGAACAGGGTGTTTAGTAAAGGAGTTAGAGAAAGAATTGAAGGAGGTGAAGGGATTTGCAACCCCATTGGAACAACAATACCAACCAAGCAGAGCTCCCAGGAACTAAACCACTATCCAAGAAGTCCGAGTAGCTCCAGCTGCACATGTAGCAGAGGACGGCCTTGTTGGGTATCAATGGGAAGAGAAGCCCTTGGTCCTACCAAGGCTCAATGTCCCAGTGTTAGGGAATGTCAGGGTTGGGAGGCATGAGGGGCTTGGGGAGCACCCTCATAGAAGCAAGGGGTGGGGTATGAAATAGGGAGTTTATGGAGGATAAACCAGGAAAGTGGTTTACATTTGAAATGTAAATAAAATATTCTAAAAAAAAGAAATATCAGTTCTTCATAGCACCTCAAGAGAATGTTCCTAATTTTGGCTGATGTACTAGCTAGCCAGCATTTCAGACTTAGTTTTCCTTACCACTGAGAGACCCTGACTCTAAACACACGACAGCTGTGATTGTCTTCTGGTCTCTACTCATGTACATACACTTATTCATACATAAGCACATACATACACACACACACACACACACACACACACAGGCACACGCACACGCACACACACACATACATACACGTACACACACACACATACACACATACACACATACATACACGTACACACACACATACATACACACACACATACATACATACACATACACACACACACACATACACACACACACATACACACACATACATACACACACACACACACACACACACACACACACACACACGCACACACACACAATGCTCATACTTACAAAAATATTGGTTAACAAAAAATATCTGAGAAGGAAAGTATTTATATCCTGAACACATCCATATTCAATTTCGTCAAACAGAACGCTGATACTTTGTTTTAGTTTCTCCCTTATATAAGCACAGTTATTAGAGCTTAGGGGATTTATTTTGACTTTTCAGGGTTTTAAATACCTGAATGCCTTGGTCAGGTTAACTTCAGAGCTTTGGCCATTTTTGAAGTCTGTATGGGTTAATAATAAGTGCAGCCAAAACAAGTGTATGGATGTACTGAATGTTGCTTTTCAATAAATCAGAAAAGTCTTATTTCTGGTATCTAAATTTCCTATGAGAACAGGAAAACAAAAATTCCAGTGCTTGCTGCCATTCCTGAGGGTGGCACACAGTGCCTATGCCATTCCTGGTGGCACACAGTGGGGTGTCTGTGTCTATAAGCTGCTGTCTATGCCATTCCTGGTGGCACACAGTGGGGTGTCTGTGTCTATAAGCTGCTGTTCTCTTCCCAGCCTTGGCTTTCATGATTCTGGGCAACTTCACATTGAATGGAAAAAAATGGGTTTATCATTATATAAATTTGGGAACAGAGATTAATTAGGGAGAAACATGATGGTTGACTAGATAATAAAAATTATGCATATGTTTTAAAATTCTGTCTAAAGGAAATAGATTAAATTTAAGAGGACAGTTGAAGCCATGTACCTGTTTTACTTACTGCAAAGGATCAAAAACTGAAAGGAAATGTTTTTCTTTGAGACTTTAGTAAAGTTATTGATCTCTTAAAAATTAGAGGCTTCTGATTCTGAACAATTAGTTTGGCAGCTCAATAAGTACCTCAGATTCAGAGTTCCTGATTTTCCTGTCATCCTAAGTGACTTTTTCCAGTTTCAGTGAAGCTGCTGTGAGGATACTTATTTGACACAATTGAAACATTTTTCTTTCAAGTAAAATGCACTTAATGTTTTTGAATGAAGTGATATAATACAAGAAAATGCAAAGAATATCATATATTCCTCATTTATCTGCCACCCAAAATTAGTGTTGACATTTTGCTCATTAATTTAAACACAGTATTATGTAGTCATCTTATTCTTTCTTGGGACATTCTTTATCATGAATATATTTTCATTCAGTCCATAACCTCTGAACTTTTAACTTAAGTGAATCTACCCTCAGACTTTGAAATAGTTTTATAACTGTGCACACTAGTTGTTTTAAACATATGTGTTTTTCCTGTTGTTTGCCATTCGAGATTTTAAGAATGTATACATTTAAATAAATGTCTCTTTTTTTATTTTAATGTCCTTACAGATTTCCATCCAACATACAGAACAGAATAGAATTGCTTGTGTTCAGCTACATAATACCATAAACTAATACAGGAAAGATTCTTGTTGCTGCAGTTTTCTTCTTGTCTTCTGCACTCTTGTGAGAATGTTTCTAGGATGTACCTCTAGATGTAAAATTTCCAGGTCATTAGTCCATTGACATTTAAATTGTTTATCTCACACATTGAAAAATATACACAATTAAATAATCAGAACCTGTTCTCTTTTCTGAAAATTTCAATAGGTCATATCCGTTTAGCTCTCTTATCTGTGGACTAAAACACAAGCTTTAGACCTTCACTGGATTGCAGGAAGCCTCATCTGCAATTATATTTTTTCTAGCTGCTGATGCCTTAGGGTCAAGGATCTCTTTTGAGGATTTTGTTTTCCATGAGTTATTGTGTGTGTGTGTGTGTGTGTGTGTGTGTGTGTGTGTGTGTGTGTGATTTTATTTTATGTATATGAGTGCACTATCCCTCTCTTCAGACACACCATAAGAGGGCATCAGATCCCATTACAGATGTTTATGAGCTACTATGTGGTTGCTGAGAATTGAACCCAGGACCTCTGGAAAAGCAGTCAGTGCTCTTAACCGCTGAGCCATCTCTCCAGCCCTCTACTTTTCACTTTTATTTGACAAGTTTTGTGTCAGAGTTCAAAATATGTCTCAAAAACTTCTGTGATTGTTATGAACCTGCTCCGTATCTTTTCAGGCAATGCAGGATACCTATCTTTTAACTCCATCTGAAATGATAGCTACGTAAAATGCCTATTTTTCTAAAAAATGACAACTATGTCCTCTGAACAATTTGAAGATATTACGCCACTGACTTTGGATGACTCCATTCGATAGAAATCATCAGCCCATTTTTATGATGTTCATCTGAGCGCAGCCATCCTCCCTTCTCTGCCCATTTTATTCCGACATTCTGTAGTTTCACTTGGATGAGTTTGCATATGCAATTGTCTTTGTTTGTGTACTCTAAGGAATTATATCTTTTAGAATTTTGCAAACAGAAAATTGTTCATGTTAGTAATACAAGGATACTTACAAAGAGAATTTCATGTCACCAATACCCAGAGCAATAAACAGAACATGGTCCTCACCCCAGCAAAACCCATGACGATGGTAAATCTGAGACTTTTAATTAAGAGATGTGATGGCCAATGTTAATTTATTCATGTACAGCACAAATTTCAGGTCTATATGTACCCTTTGGCCCAACATCGAGACCACCTATAGGAAATATGAGAATATAAGCTCTTTCTACCACGACATTGTCATTCCTTCTGTATAGTTTTTCTCTATGTAGTTAGGGATCATAAAGCACACATTGCCCCATAAGGACACGATGCGAACAGTTCAATGGAGCAAAAGGCTTTCCGGAGATCCTTGACCCTAAGGCATTAGCACCTAGAAACAATATAATTGCAGGTGAGACTTCCAGCAATTCCAGTGAAGGTCTAAAGCTTGTGTTTTAGTCCACAGAGGACAAAAAAGCAACAGCTTCACATGCTAATGACACAACACTGGGCGCTTCTCTTTGTAGTTCTTATTCGAAAGTAGACAGTTAAAAAGGGCAGGCGTCAACCCGATGGTGAGAAGATTCACCATCTATGTAGACGTTCTCCATCCTAGATTCAGAAAACAATAACTAGTCATAATTTCTGATTATCTCAAATGCCAGCTAATAAAAATACAATGCTCTGGGACATACTTAACAATTACATTGTCACCCACGCATCTCAAAATTTTAACCCAGGTTTGTTCCTGTCTAAAGGAAATACAGAGACAAAAAAAAAATCAAGCAGAGACTGAAGGAAAGTCCGTCCAAGACTGTCTCACCTGCAGATCCATCTCATGTGCAGCCCTGAACCCTGACAGAATGGCTGAAGTCTAGCTGAGGCACAGATGTGCTTGCAGTCAGGAGCCTGGTGTGGCTGTCCTCTGAGAGGTTCTGCCAGCACTCACTAAGACAGATGCAGATTCTCACAGCCAACCGTTGGTCTGAGCCTAGGAACCCCAGTGAAACAGCTATAAGAAGGACTGAAGTCATTGAAGGGGTGGCAACCCCATAGGTGACAATAGTGTTTACAAATCGGGGATCCCAGGAACTAAGCCACCAACCAAAGAACATGTGTGGACTGGACTGAGGTCCTCGACTGGCCTCAGTGGAGGGGGTGTGCTTAGTCCTGGAGAGACTTGATGTCCCAGAGAAGGGAGATGCTAGAGAAATGAGGTGGGAGTGGATGGGGGAATGCCATCTTAGAGGCAAATCTGGGGGGATAAATAGGGTGGGGTTTTGTGAAGTGGAGACAACCATAAAGGGGACAACATTTGAAATGTAAATAAATAAAATAGTTAATAAAAAAGGAATTACTGTTAAAATGGTTGGGTTGGGTTTTTGTTCTGTGTGTGTGAGAAAGGAGGGAGAGAGGGTGGGAGGAAGGGAGGGAGGGAGGAAAGTGTAGGGGAGGGAGGGAGGGCGGCAAGGGGAGAACAGGTATGCATGCAAGTTCCTCATAGGCCTGTGCTTGTGCATGCACGGGCCAGAGACAGACACTGAATGTCTTCACTGGTTACTTCTGACCTTACCATGTGGGACGTTCCTCTTTTTTGACCAAGTGCACATCAATTGGCGGGGTTAGCTGACTAGTGAGTTCTAGAGATCATGATGTCTCTGAGCCGCTTATCCTGGAGCAGAGTTACAGAAGTGCACGCCCATAGCTGGCTCCGCTATTTGGGTGAAGGAGTGTGCATTCGTGTCTGCGTGCTTCAACAACACACACATTACCTTCGCCCAGCCTAAGCTAATTATACTGAAATAAGTTAGAGACAGCATCATTCACGGTTACACTGGTATATTTACTGGGAAAAGCTAGCTCCCCTGATCCTGTAAAATAAAATGAAAGCACTATAAGTCAGGTGGGTTAGTAAGGATGTCGCACAGAAATGATTTGGCTGATACTCTACAGCTATTCCACACAGCCATTTAATTTTAAAATTACTAATACTCAAGAAAAATTTCCTTCCATAAAGAAATAAAAATAAAAGTAAGTTGCCATAGTAACTCATTGCTAGAACCCCCACACAGGCCAAATTTAGAAAAGCCGTGCTTGTTGTATGAACTGTTTGCTTGGTACAAAAAAAAATGAAATTAGATTTTTATTGCACCTAGTTTGCATCAGGTTTGCACACTTTCCTCATTAATTGTCATAGGAATTGAACAAAGGGGGCTCATTATCTTCCAGGTGACGGGTGAAGAATCTGAGGTTCAGCATGGCCAGTCCCTTGCTCAGAATAATTGCAGGCAGAGGGTTCTGAAGAGACGGTGGCCGAATCTATGTTTCTGAGAGCCTTTTCAGGGTTCAGAAGACTATCGGGGTGTTCTACACTAAAGAAAAAGAATGAATGGCAGAATGCCAGTTCCTTTCCTGGCTCTATAACTCACAGGATAGTTGATGGCCCCGTGGACAGAAAGACTAACTAAAGAAGGAGCTGAGCAAGTTTTGTTTGTCTTATCCAGGCATGCTAATGGCTACCAGCTTTCAAAACAGGTATTTTAAACGCATATACCTATCATTAATCCTAATTCCAATTCTAAACATGATGTTGTGTCTTCTTATTTATCAGAGAAATATTTACTTAGTGCCTAGCCTGTATCCAGCTGTGAGCTATGTCTTAAGATTCAGTGGAAATCTTCCAAGCGTATTGGAGATTGGGTCACCTGCAGTTCCTTAGCAGACAAAGGAGAGCTAGCTGAGTGAGTACTGATAGAGATTTTCATCTTGGTGGGAGTTAGATGATCCCTCCCATTTAAAAATGGCAAAGAGTCTGGGAATGAAGGTCATAAACCAGCTCCAGAGGCTGCTGATTGGGCCTCACAGCCTCAGGGGATAGAAAATCCTATTGACCTAGTTTGAGGTATCATCAGTATTGGGATTATCCCAGTCATTGATTGTGTGTTGATAGGATGAGGTGAATTGAGTTCCAGCCTACTTCCCACAAGGCATTAAGAAAAAAGGTACCTCCACCAACCACCCACAGTCTACGGAATAACACTCAAACTTCTTAGTCTAACTTAGAACATTAAATCACCACCTGCTCTATCTTCTGCCTTGAATAAATGTTACTATAACTAGGGCAGAAACTTGGTGGTGATGAAGAAGAAATCCTTGTTATTTTCTACTTTCTTATTTCTACTCAGCTCCTCCACCGGCAAGATTGGAATGAAGTTAGTACTTCTAGGATGCTTCAAGGATGAAATACGCCAATATGTACAAAGGTTGTGCAGTCACACGTGATGTTAAATCTTCTACCATCAACGTCATTTTCACTTCGCAAGACATTGTTTAACTAGACTATTTTGTTTCCAGAAAATGAATTCTGTACTCAAGGGAAATATGTTCTAAGTGATTTTGTATTCAGCTTATTTATAGATACTCAAACCGATTTATTCACTCATACTTACATGCCTGGACCTTACTTACATTTTCTTTCTGTCCTCCCTTCTATGTGTATATGTGCAGTACATGTATATAGCTTATGCATAAACACAAGCACATACACACATATCTATATCATCTATATCTCTATCTATATCTCTATCTCTATCTATATCTATATCATCTGTCTCTCTCTCTCTCTTTCTCTCTCTCTCTCTCTCTCTCTCTCTCTCTCTCTCTCTCTCTCTCTCTCTTTCTCTCTCTTTCTCTCTCTGTATATGTAGATGCACATAACTGAGGATAGAGAAGGACTTCAGACTTTACTCTCTTTACCCTGATTTACTCTCTTGAGACAGAATCTCACTCACAAAAACTAGAGGTAGGCCAGTAGCTAGCAATACCCCTTCCTTGTGTCTTATCTGTACTCTTTGCACATGCACTCATAGTGCTGGGGTTACAGGCATGTGCACACCATGCCCAGTTTTACAGGAGTTTGGGAGACTGGTACGCAGCAAGCACTCTGACCTGCTGAGATACCTCTTTAGCCTCCACATTTCCTTTTCTATTCCTTCTTTGTTAAATGCAAATCTCATACTAAAGTCTGCTATCCACCCATGAATCTTTGGCTGCTCTCTACAGACTGAGCTTTTCACAGTCAAATGTCGAACAGATATTGCACATTTCATTTTATTGTATTCTTATGCAAAAACCCTTCTGGGGGCAGCTTCTGTTTCATCTTCTCTGTTTTTAAATCTCTCTGAGCAGTTATCTAACACTATCCCTCTGTAGAGTGGCTTCTGAAAATAATGGCCAGTTAATGCATTTGAAATGTAAATATAGAGTATTTCCAATAAATTATTTTTTTAAAAAAAAAAAGGTGAAGAAACATTGGTTCCATGACATTATTAATTCACAGCCTACTAGGGTTACTAGAATGGCTTACTGATGACACCTGGGCCTCAGTCAGCCAGTCACATTCCTATACTATGTTAAGAGTCTCTTTGCTCATTGAATGTAGCCAAATGCTTAAATATAACAAGCACTTTTCTGTTCTTGCACGTGACCTCTTCCCCCTATACAATGGGTATGGTTAGGTTTCGTTTTCTGGTTAATGGATGTGTCTTCGTGCCATGTTTTGTTTGTTATTGCTTTGCTTTTTGACTTTGACATAAGGACTCTTTAATGTGGATAGTGGTTTAACAAGAACACCAATTTTAAACATGAAATGCTTTATATATCATTTAAATACTAGACAGCCTTGAAATCATATAGCTTGATCCTTCTCAAAATACATAAGGAGGATACATCATATTCCCTTTCTCTCAAAAGATACTGACATTCAAAACTTCGATATGTCCAGACAATAATCAAACAATTCTCTTGTTTGGGTTATAGAAGCGAAAAGCATATCTTATAATTAAAAGTTACAGCTTTTCCAAGGTGGTCACGATTTGCTAGCCAAGAAAGGCACAATCCATACTGAGGAAGAATTATGCATGAGCTGGGGCCTAGAGTTACACTTGGGTAAAATCCTCAATTACTGTAGCTTCATTAATGCATCTCGGTGCCTTACTGCTGAGTGATTGTTCTGAATAAATTGTGCTCTCATGCATACACTCAAAGAAATGACAAAATTCTGAATGAACAAGCAGCCAGCACCCAAGACATATTCTGCAGGCCACAGTTATTAAGAATTTCCCAGTTTTTGTCACAATGGGAGAAAGATGAACAAAAAACTATCAAGGAACCATAAAATCTCAGGGTAAGAATTATGTCTACAGATGATTTATCTGACCATCCCCTCCTACATTTCTCCTGCATCCCATTGTCTAAATCTTTGTTATAATAATCCCAATGAAATGGTCACAGACGATTGCATAAGCAATTCTAGTCACAGAGGTCTTACCTCCCAACACATTCCTATTTATTAAATCATAAAATCTCTATGCATCGCTGGCACCTGCCTTCCTGATTATGCTCTTGTGGCCACACAGTCATTTTAATCCTTCCTCCAATAACAGACCTCTCAATATTTAAAGGGCTGTCACATATTTCATCCTGTAAAAATACATGCAGAAATACCAAGGAGGAAAAAAAATCAATGAGAAGGTCATGACACTTGCATAAGAGGAAAACTATTAGGAACCTAGAACAGGCAGATTCAACAGAAAGCCTCATTGGTCTCCTTCCTTTGAAAAAACACAAATGCTCTTCACTTTCATCTTGTATCAAGTTGACCAGGCTACACACACACACACAATCACATTTTCACCTTTGCTCCTACTATCATTGACCAAGCTAATTTTCTCTTCTCCTTTCTCCAAATATTCTAATTTTCTTATAGCTAGTCACCCTACATCCAAGCTTACCTGCCTTCATTCAAAATTGGAAATTGGCTCTCATTATATCCCAGATTTAAACCTTCCATGTACTCTTGCTACACATGGGACTAAGACCAACGTTCCTAATAAATCTTTCATAGTTCTACTTCTCCCAAACCCTTCCTATCAGTTACCCTCTTCTCCATTGGAGTCTTGGGGAAGCTCTCAAGCTCTCATAAAAATAGAAGTATTTAAAGTACACGTTTGAGAAGGTGACTGAAAAGGAATCATCCAAGGGAGAGAAGAAATAGGGCATATGTCATCACGAGCCAAGGAAAGAGAGATATCTTTTAAGAACTCTCATTACATTCAAATGCCAAAGAGGGGCAGAATAAGGTGAGATTGCGGGATCTATGGAGCATTATAAGTACAGCAAAGGAACTACAAACAGGAAGTGAAAGAACACAGCAAAGAAGATAGGACATAATAAGAAACAGTCAAGATAGAAAATAAATAAATGCACTTCTATTTTCAGTATGAATGTTCTATTTGAAAAGAATACCTTAAAGAAACTAGATCAAGTAGGATTTCTGGCAAGGGATTAAGAGAAGAGCAAGTCAACAGGCACATGCAAAAGAACTACCATGGCACACGGTACAGAGTGCTTAATGACGATTCCATCAGGAGCACCACTGTCTTATAAAACATGCTCTCAGGATAGAGGAGGAGGTCTGAAGAAAGAACAATTTCATTACTAGGACATTACATACTGTGGATTCAAGGGAGTTGCCCATGAAATGTATATTGAAGTCTTGAACATTTACTAAGCTGTGCTTTAATTGTAAACTAGTTTGCACTGGATGTGTTCCTTGAGTTTTGCCAGGTCTCTATTATACAACCCTGTTTACTGTGCCTCCAGATCTATCCTAGAGTTATTGCTTACCTTATCAAGACGAAAGATAAACCTTTGGCCGATTACTTGTATTTACTGATATTTACAGCTTGAACCAGTTACCCATGCTGTTCTTCATCCAATATTAGAGTCATTAATTTAGGATTTACACACACACACACACACACACACACACACACACACACACACAAAACATGGGAGATTCAGATACCCCTAAGAACCAAGATAAAAAAGAGCAGTAGGGTTGTAATCCCAGAAAATTTTACATTGTTATTATATAAAGAGAAAATTATAAGTCTGAAAAAATATTCAACATTTTAAAAAAACTAATGTTGTGGGAAAGATCAGAAAGGAGAGATATGACTTCTAATTTAGGTCAGAATCATGCACAGCATTCATAATATAACTTTGCACAAAGTATCTATTCCTTTAGCACCTCAATTTAAATTCCTGTAAAACCGGTTGGTTGACTCTTCATCATAACATTATGGAAGGGATTAAAACAGAGTTAAAAGTCTTGACACAGTTATTGTAAAATGATAGGCATTAAAAATTCTATTTCTTTCCACTTTTTCCTCTAAAAACAAGTATAAAATACAATTTTCTTCTTTCAAAAAACATTTTAAGACAGTATAAACCTATAAAAGCAATACTGACAGATCATAAGGAACATTAAATCCAAAACTATAATATCAAATGAAAGAATAGTCTATTGCAATTACTTTGTAGAATTAAGTGGTAAGCATAGGGGAATGTGACAAAAATATTAATAATTATTTTCCTTGTTTCTTCTTCTTTTTCTTTTTAGAAGGTTATTTTGTAAAATGTGACTCTCATAGGAAAATATTGCTCATATTTCCCTTCTCCATGACTTTATGTAATTTAACATTCATTGCTGGTAACACTATAAACCAACACAGTTAGCAAGAAGAAGAAACAGATTAAAGAAGGAAGCAGAGCCAGGTAGATAAATCAATGGGTAACAGTGTTTGCCAGTCAGCTGACAGCCTTTGTACCATTCCTATAGTCCACAGTAAAAGGAACAATTGACACCTGAAAGTTGTCCTTTGCCCTCAACATGCATGTTGTGGTACAGGTGTGCCAGCAAACAGACAGAAAGACAGACAGACAGACAGACAGGTTGACATACTCATAGATACACACACACACACACACACACATACACAGCAACATACAGATTTCCACGCAAACACAGACAAACTAAAATGATGAAACATATGTAATAACAACCTAACTAGTCTTAGTTTACTCTTAAAAACTTGCTACTCATAATCCAGGATTTTGTCTATGGTCTCTTCAAGCAGCATCTCTGGCTTCTCGGAGTGAACATCTCTGACGCTTCCAGGTGCTTTTTCTCTTCTCTTAGTGTTAAAGTAAACATTATAATCTCAACAGAGTAGAAGCCTGTCAGCAACAAAGACTGGATGTGTTCATTTTTTTATCATTTCTCAGTACAATGTTTACCTACAACTACAAACCAATAAATGTTTGTGACTATTCTTGTAAATAGATTACAAATTACTCAATACCCCTTTTTTCTTACTGTCCTGGCCCATAAATAAACAGTTAATGACAAGCCTCATGGATTTCTGAATAGTTTCACATCTTAATCATGTAATACCATAACCTTCTTGAGATATGACCCACAATATGTATGTATGTCTTGTTTCTATTACCACGTTGACTACACTAATTATTAGTCAAGCCAAGTGCAGTGGCAGAGGACAGCCAGTGAGTACTTGTGATTGACCTACTTTTAGGAAGTACTTCTTCTGACAATAATGAAAGAACTTCATCTGGAAACAGAACATATTTCCCATATATATGCATAGTTTTCAGCTATTGTAATGGTATTTCCATTCACAAAAATATCACCACATTTTCTTAAACTTCTTTTCCATTCATGCATTCTCTTCACTGGTTGACTGACAAATTCATCTGATGACTCCCCTAATGGCGAATCACAAAGGATGCCTGTATTTAGAATATCACATACCAATAGACCATGCTCTGCCTTTTTGCCAGCCTGCATAGTTTGTCGTAGTATCTAATACCATAAAATATTAGGTTTTAGCATCAAATTTAAGGCAAACAATTATAAACTCAAGTTAAAAAAAATAAAGACAAGAAAAATTTCCCCAAGTCAAGTAGCAATTGAATTGTTCATCCTGGAAAGAAAGAATGAGGAAAAAATAATTATTAGAAACACAGATTTCCATTGGAAAGGATACTTACTCCTCTTTCTTTCACCTAGAAAATATTTAGCAAACCTACTGTGTGCTTTATATTGTGCTATATTTTAGGATAAAGATCTGAAATAGTCTTTGCTTTATTTTCCCTGGCGTGTCAGGAGACGTACAATCAGGTCAGTACAATATAAGGTGAGAAATGCTACTGAACGACATGGTGCTGCAAAGCAAGATGCATTAGGTCACAGAATTTCAACTCTTCTCACATGTGCAGCTCAGAAAATAAGCCCAGATCAATAAACGGGAATTAGAACTTGGGAATGGGTTCAGAGCCTGGTGGGATGGAACTGTGGGTAAAGATGGTTGTTGTCAAGTGTAGGCTGAAGGACTCACAGTGGAGAGAGACTTCTCCAGTAATCCTCCGGCCTGCACAGGCATGCTGTGATGGTTCTACTCACATACCACTGGTCAGTCCTGCTTTAGTTACTATGGATAATTTACTATCACACTTCTGGTCTAAACTTGTACCCAGAAGAGGTTTAAGAAACATTACTGAATTGTGGATCAACTCTTCCTCTCATGAGAAAAAATAAACACTCCTGTCTCAGACCTTGCTTTCTCTCCACCCCTTCCCTATGGAGTCATTAGCAATCAGAACTTGACAGTTGAATTTGCTAAACATTTTTAATGTAGATCCTTTTTAATGCTGACCTTTTCTTTTTCAGTCCTGGCTGTTTATATGGATGCAAAAGTTCATAATTCCATTTCTAAAAGCCTGCAGCCTAATGGATTTTTCAATTTCATTCTTCTAATAGATTCTGACCTGTGCCAGCTCCTGTCATTTAGACCTTTCCTGAGGGCACGTTCTTCATCGAAAATTTTCTATTTGAAGAATCCAGACAATTTTCCTCAATAAAGCTCCCTATGCTTTTCTTTTACAGAGTCTCATATGAGGATCTTGAGTAGGCTTCTCCTCATATTCCAGCATGCATTAATATATGCTAAAAAGTAGAAATCATCTAAATTGGCATATACTTATTGAATAGTCAATTTGATTAGTTTTTAATTCTTTAATTGTATCTGTATTTATGCATCCAATGATCACTCATTAAACTAAGATGTAGATTAATAATCACCACCCTTAGATGCTAATGATTTTTTTAAAAGACAATATAACATGTAATCACTCCATGGACTTCCATGGATGAAATAAATTTACAAAGACTTCAAGGAATTAGTGTCTAATAGTATACGTTTGACAGAATGCAGAGTGAGAATAATAAAGCAATTGGTCAATGTAGAGAAAGACACACAACGGGAGACATACATTTAAAGAAAAGACTGTGGGGCATTCAGCACAATGTGGACCTATAAAAAACTTGACTGGGTTTTGTTTTGCTGTTTTGGGCCAGTTGCTTAATGACTCTGAGTTATCCTATACTTTAAACAGGGACAGTTTTTCAGAAAGTTTGGTGTCTTAAAACAACGGTTTATGACAATAAATTCAATGAAATAAAACCTACAAATTTGTTTTAAAGTTTCTCATAATTTTAGTGAACTAGTCTGATACCTAGAAAGGGCTTATTTTGATGTAACTAAAAACTAAAGCTAGAGACCATAGAGGAATTAATTTCAACTGTTTTACTACATGTATTTGCTTTGACAACAGGTGTGGATGTTTTTCTTGGTGTGTGTGTGTATGTGTGTGTGTGTGTGTGTGTGTGTGTGTGTGTGTGAGAGAGAGAGAGAGAGAGAGAGAGAGAGAGAGAGCAGGGGGGTGAACTCATTATGTTGTTAAATATGATCTTAAACTCTTGATCCTTCCTTGTATCTATCTCCAGGTCTGGAGTTCCAGATGTGCACCATCACCACTGGCTTTTATGCTCTTCTCTTTTATTTTTGGTAGGCATTTTACTTAAGGAGAGAAGTATAGTGTCTACAGAGAAGCTGAGTGCTTTCAACTCCTTCAATCCTTTCTCTGACTCCTCCACTGGGGACTCCATGCTCAGACCAATGGTTGGCTGTGAGCTTCCTCCTCTGTATTTGTCAGAATCTGGCAGAGCTTCTCAGGAGACAGCTATATCAGGCTCATCTAACTAACTAAGAATTTATTAAATTTCTCAGAAACTTGTGATGGTACCTTGAGACTACAGCATAATTCCCTTAGGACAATGTCTATTTTCTCCCGACCTCAGGATATATGGAAGCTTAAAAGAACCCTAAGAATTAAGCAGAGGTTTTCTTTTTTGAGTTCCAACTGAATGAATAAAATAGTTAGCGGTTAAAGTAAACAGCTACTCTTAGCAGAAATTTCTTATACTACTTTTTAAATGCCTTTTATAATTAGATATTTTATTTCTTTATATTTCAAATTTTATCCCTTTTCTCAAATAACCTTCTGGAAATCCCCTATCCCATCCTCCTTCCCCCTGCTTCTATAAGGGTGCTTCCCCACCCACCCACTCCAACCTCCTCTCCCTGTCATTGCTCTACAGTGGGGCATCAGCCCTTCCCAGGACCAAGAGTTTATCCTCCCACTGATATCTGATAAGGCCGTCCTCTGCTACATGTGAAGCTGGAGCCATGGGTTTCTACATAAAAACTCTGGTTGGTGGTTTAGTCCTTGGGAGCTCTGGAGTGCGGGGTCTGGTTGGTTGATACTGTTTTTCCTATGGATTGCGAACTCCTTTAGCTCTTTCAATCTTTCTCTAACTCCTTCACTGGGGACTCCATACTCAGGCCAATGGTTGGCTGTGAGCATCCACCTCTGTATTTGTCAGAATCTGGCAGAGCTTCTCAGGGGACAGCTCTATCAGGCTCATGTCATCAACCACTTCTTGGCATCTGCAGTAGTGTCTGGCTTTGGTGACTGTGTATGGGATGGATCCCCAGGTGGGGCAGTCTCTGGGTGGCCTTTCCTTCAGACTCTGCTCCATACTTTTTCTCCATATTTTCTCCCTTGAGTATTTTGTTCTTCCTTCTAAGAAGAACTGAAGCACCCATTCTTTGGTATTCCTTCTTGAGCTTGATATAGTCTGTGAATTTTATCTTGGTTATTCTGAGCTTAGTGGATATTAAATTTCCTCTTTTTTGGCTTCAGGTACAATATTTTTGAGCCAAGGAAGTTGAGCATATGCATAATTGTTTCTGTCCATCATTTCAATAATTTGAGCAAATAATTCATGGATTTAAACCACACATGTATGGAAATATGTATGTATTTTCTTTCTTGAACTATGACCTTTGTTTAAGCATTCTTAGTAACACACACCTCAACTGAGCAAACTGAAGAACATTTCTTCCTCCAACATGTTTCTGTAAAAGGAATATGCATAGAGACCCTGGATAAAATCCCTACACTTCCTTTGCTTGAAAAGGACACTGCTGACTATTTCAGTGATGGCTTTATTTACTGGCTATAATGAACGTTGCCTTCCGGTTATGTTTATTGACTGTGTGCTAAGACAGATTGCATTGCATTACTTATAATATCATCATGGGAATGATAATGTTCTACTCCTAGAGACTCTAACATCTGAAGCCTTGATAAACACTTATCTCCAAATTCCTGTATTTTACTCCCAGAGATACGTCTGTGTGTACATGTGATAGGGCTATTAACGTTTTAACACTGCAATAGACAAGGTGGAGACAGAATGAGAAGTTTATTCTTTTTAGTTTGGGTCCAAGCTACAAAAAACCTCATTTGTCAGTTTTTCATTTATCAGTCCATTTTTTTCCTTAATGCTGCCAAGCACTGAGACTCAGAGCCCCACATTATGACCACAGTGCTTAGTAATAGAACAAGTGCAACCAGTACATTTCCACACAACAACCTATCCATGTCTGGTCCATTCTGTAAATGTTCTCTGCTCATATAGTCTTATTATTTATATCTTTGCTTTTTTTATTCCCTTCTTCCTTTTTTATCCTGGCACCCATGACCACCATCAGATTTGCACATTCTGTGTTCTCTGTAAACAGATCATTTGGATTTTCAACAGTCTTAAGTAAGAAACTCTGTGTGAACAATGCTTGACCTACTTCATGTCTACAAATGTATGCCTAATGTTCTAGCTAGAATGTTAACAAGTAATCACAGAGCAAATGGTAGGTATGGTAACTGAGATGCAACTAGTAACTTAAAATGGAAAACAGGAGCCGTTTATCTAGCCAAGGAGAGTCAGGAAAGGTCTACAGAGAAAGAGATCGTATGTGCGGCACTTCAGTGTAAGAATCATTTCCCTCGTTCCCTTACATAGGAGCCTTGAGTGCTGGCCATGTACAATGAGAGCCTGAGATTGATCCCCAGATACAATGTTTAAAACATAAACAAAGGAACAAAGAAGTGGGCACAGTGGATTCTGTCTGTAGTCTTAGTGATAGTGAGGGGAAGACAGGCACTTGCTCAGGAACTTGATGGCCAGCCCATCTAGCTGAACTGTTTCATTATAAACCAGTAAGAGACCTTATCTCAAAACCGAAAACAATAAGATAAAGCACTTTCTTGAGGAGCAAAACTTGAAGCTGACCTTTGACCTTCACATATAGTCACATACATGAGTGAGTACATGTTTATGATACATCTGCACACAACCCATCCACATGCACACACACACACACACACACACACACACACACAGAGAGAGAGAGAGAGAGAGAGAGAGAGAGAGAGAGAGAGAGAGAGAATCTAATGTACTTAGATAAATAAAATAGTCTAAATGATAGCATAGTGATGTGAAAATCCATAAACATTTGGAGGCGTGACTTATAGAACACATAAACAATTTCAAGACACTTAGCTTAAATATCATTCAATGGCCAGAAGTACTCAAACAGGTTTTTATTCATAACAAATACAACATAAACTTTGTTTTTGTTTTTCTCATGAAACAGCACTATAAATCAATATAAAACAACATAATAACCTGAGACAACATTCCAAGCTAGCACCAGGGTATGACTGATCCTGACTCTTACTGTGTTCCCATTGCACACTGATAATCAACACACATTCATTAAGTCTGAGTGTAGAATTAGAACCCTTCCATTTGCTTTCACTCCTTCCTTTCCCTAGACATTTGTTTCTATGAGACCATGATTATTGGAGTGAAATCTACATTCAGAAGTGTTTTGGGGTTGTCATTCTATGACATAACCACACAGAAGACTTTTCTATGTTCTGCATCTGAATATGCAGAACCTTATGATGCTTTTGTTTCTGTACTATGATCATCAGTGGGGTGGGGGAGCTCTCTGCTTTTGATCAGGGAGTCTGGATACATCTCACCTACCTCAGGTGTCTTAGAGTTCCTATTGCTGTGATCAAACTGTATGACCACAAGCAACTTGCAGAGGTAAAGATCCATTCCCATCACATTTGTATACCAGAGTACATTATCAGCAGAAGTCAAGAAAGATACTCAGGGCAGGAACTGACACAGCGGTTATGAGGGGACCTCACTGGTTTGTTCTTTATGGTTTGCTCAGCCTGCTCTCCACAGCATCTAACACCACCAACCCAGAGGTCACACCACCTGCAGTATTCAGGCCCTTCCCATGTCAATCACTAGTCAAAACATGAACCTGCCAACAGGCCAAATTAATGGAGCTATTTTCTCAATTAATATTCTCTATTCCCAGATATGTCCATAGATTAAGTCAAGTTGACATTAAAACTATCCAACATATCAGATGACCATAGATTTGATTATAGCTTTAGAAATTAATAGCGGGTTATTGATTTTTCAGCTAATATGAAAAACTTAACTCTAATTACTTAACAAAAGTCTCTGAAGGAGACAATTTGCATGGACCAACTTATAGAAAATAGTTACCTAATCAATTTGAAAACCTCCTGTAACACAGATGGAAATTAACTATCAAAGCTGAAGATGTTTAGAAAAAAAATTCTCCCATACATTCATCAAATTATTTACTTCGTAAATGGAAGCAGTTTATAAGAAAGAAGCCCAAGACTGATTGCTCAGACTCTCTAGGGAGAAGGAAACAAACATGTTTTTAAAAGAACTTCTCAGCTTCATACGGTATCCTTTGCCAACCCCCTGAGGAGACACCTTAGATTCTGCTGCAGGCTGCGGCAGTGCCTGCCCACCTTCTCAGCAGCAAGAAATATGCTCAGCCGTGATTATCAACAGGGAACAAGATCAAAAGGTTGAGAGGATGATTAAGCAAGATAGAATTCCTCTAACCAACTTTTTTTTTCTCTGTACACGTCCTGAATGCTAGAAGCCAAGGCAATCTAAAACTGTAGTCAATTACATGCAAAATGTGTTGCTTCTGACTCTGTCTGTGGGGGCTCCCATTGCTCAAATCTTCTGGGCATACTGACTATAGGAGCACCATTAAAGCCACAGTGATTTGCTGCCAAGACCCAAGTGTGACCCAACGTATACCTAACCCATCCAAATTGAAAAGAAAGAAATAATCTTAGCCCACAGATTTATGGGAGGTGACCAGGATAAAGCCAAAAAGATCCTCAGTCTTTTTATGCAAAAGAAGGCTTGAGAAAGACTGTGATGGTTGTCATTGAAGCAATGTTACTCTGATGGATGGAAAATAACTGTCATCACAGAAAGAGCCTAAGGTGACGTGAGCTTGTACGTGTGGTGCTGCAGAGGTGGCTAGTAGTCTCTTGTAGTCACTAACTGACCAAGCCAAAACCCAGGCTACCAAACTACATTGTTCTCAGCTAAGAGAGCAAACCCTGTGTCTTGTTTTACTTACCAGGTAACGATGATAAAGGAAAAGGGAGGAAACATAGATGAAGATTAAAGCAATTACAAAGTCTCGCCTTTCATCCTAATTATCTGATGAAATAATTATGTCACATACACACACAGATATAAACACACACACACACACACACACCCTCTGTTTATATGTCTTATATTAGTGGTGTGCGTGTCTCTGTGTGTTTCTAGGTGTGTGTCCTACAGGCATGTGGAGGCCAACTGAGGACTTGCTATGTCCTATATGGTGACTCACACTTTATTTCCTAGAGACTGGGAAACCTGAAACTTGTCAATCTTCATTGACTCAGGCCCTCCTCCCTCTGTCTCCTTCCTCATGCTTGGTAGGCTGGTCGAGGAAGTGAAGTTGATGGGAACTGACCATGCTGAGCTTGTTAGACGGCCATTGAGGTTAAAACTGAGGTCTTTATGTATGTGCAGCAAGTGATCTCAGTGTTATCTCTCCCCATTCTCAGCTAAGGTACATGTGAAAAGCGAAGAAGCTGGAATCCATAGGTGCAAAATGACATGTGGCCCACCTGGTTAAGAGCAGCCAGGACTTCTTAGGACTAGCACAGTGATTATGTCAGGAGACATAGGTTTCCAAGACAGAGTTGTATGATTTATTTACAGATGAGGTCTGTAGCTAAGGATGTGATTAATAGTCATAGAGGAAGTAACTATGCAACATAAGTAGGTTGTTAGGTACCAGTTATGTTTCAACCAGCCAGTGTTTCAGTTGCTAACCAGCCACTCAGGTCAGTTTTGTGAATTCTAATTTGATAGGTCAGGATTTTTTTTAAGTACAAGACTCAAAATATTTTTAATATTTCCTTCATCTTAGTAGTAGTTGTATTTATGAGAAAATACCAGTGGGAATTATAGTGATAGATCAATATATTATAGAAAAGTGAAGCCTATACTTAACCACACAAATCTCTTTCTTATTATACATTGCACTTCCAAGATGCCAGTGTGTCAGCCCAAAGATAGAAACAGTGGATTCCATGGTCTTTCTTGTTTACGGGTGACAGAAACAAAAGGAAAATCCATGAAGCAAGGAGAGAGAAAGCCAGACAGGGTTTTGATGGGCTATATTAATATCAGTATCACTTACACAGTTTTAGCACCCCCATACTGTGAAGGTATATAAATACATAGATGTATGAATGAGTAACCTTTTAGTGTAATGCTAGTGACTCACATCATTCAAAGAGAACAGATGAAGTGTATAAAGCCCTGGGGAAAGCAATATTTTAGAAGCAATATAAAGCTAAGTGAGAATTCTCAGAGACATCACCTACTGTGTTTGCTCTTGTACAAAGATCTTCTCTGTCCTCAAAATTTCATTCAGAGGGAAAAGGACTAAGACACCATAATAACTTTCTAAATGTCTTATTCCCTTTTCCTCTCAAATCAGAGGGCTAACAGGATGACATGAATGATTTTTAAATGTTCCTTTACAGAAAAATACCTATTTGAAAATCATTCATCTTGATCTCTTCTGAATCATTCCCCAAATACCTCACAGTGACAATAGGGACATTAATAATGTATCATATGAATGAATGGACATATATATTAATATTTTTCCTTATTTGTGTATATTAATATTCACTGCTATCTAGACATAATAAACATCTTTATGTATTAATCTATGCATTTATGTAGTAACAAATATGTATTATATATTATACCTATAATATATGCCTTACACATAATATAAACAAGGCTGACTTTTTATTCAAAAAATGACAAAGTACAAATATAATAAGATTTATATTTATTATATTATTTACTGCATTACTCTGTTCCATCAGGAAAAAGGACATGTCTGACATAGGAGTCTTTATATATTTTGGACATGGAGCTGACATCACCATCAAAGAACAGGAAACAAAGTCTTATTAAGAATCTTCAGGCTACAGAGATGACTCAGTGGTTGATTGCTGACTGCTTTTCTAAAGTTCCTGAGTTCAATTCCCTGGCTCACAATCTTCTGTTTTTGGATCCTATCCCCTCTTCTGGTGTGTCTGAAGACAGTTACAGCATACTCACGTATATAAAATAAACAAATAAGTTCTTTTAAAAATAATCTTATGAGAATTACAACCAATCAAAATGCCAGGTCCCAATAGATACATTTACAAAACAACCAAGTCTCAGAGAACATCACAAAACAGCTTCCTAGGGGACACACTTTCCCAGCAAACTCCCCGACATTCTGGCTCTTAGGGATGCCAGAAGCTATAAAGTCTCAGCGGCATGGTTGCTCATACATGGGTGGAAGAAGGCTGATACACTTCTCCATCCTCCCTGTGTTAAGATCTTACATCATGTGTCTTAGGTATCAGGGTCTCTCCATGTGAGTCTTAGACAATTTTGTGGAGCACTGAGAAGGGCTGCAATGCTGGGTCTGCGTCAGCTTCCACTGAATGGGTCTCAGGACTCCTAGCATATGCCAGCGTAGTTCAGAAAGCCATTAAGTATAGTGAACAAAATAAGTTTTTGTTCACACATAGGGAACAAAAGTAAGCCTGGCTCCACTATCTGTGTCAAAAAAATTCAGAAAGAAAAAAATATGCATAAGTATATATAGATGCATACACATATGCATAGGTAGACACACGTTTCCTTTATTCCTCTGACGCCATGCTGACTCTATCAATAATTTGGAATATACGCATGTCACTCCTCTCTGGTCATACACTATGCTATGCTTTATGTTAGAGAATGACTTATTGATACTCATTAGTGTGACATGTGTTTAGATTTGTTTTCCGGGTAATGGAGATAGATTCTGGTCATTTTTAAAGAATCTTTCAACCTGTCTTATTATCATGTTCCCCAGTCAGTGTTACACCGCAGCTGGCTGGTGACAGACAATTACACAGGCTGATTAACGTCTCATCCCCTGTTCGCATCCCTCCCAACACTAGCTTTCTATTTTTATATTATGCTGCCCTAGACCTGGAAACAGCTCGGCTATCGTCTCAAGCTGTTTTACAAAGCTTATTACATACACACACACACACACATACACACACACACATACACACACACACACACACGCACACGCATGCACACACACACACTTGGATTAATCTCACAATCTGTTATTCTGGAAATTAAAGGAGCACTATGTGCAATACAATACAGAGCTTGAGAATTGTTAAATGAGGTGTTAACCCCCTTCATAATGATGAGTACAAAACTCTTGTTTTCCCAGGGACTAGAGGCTTTAAGCTATTGTTCCAAATACACTCAGCCTATTTTAGCGTCATGTTCGACCATGGGTGTTAAGATGGGCTAGTCAGCTCGTGCCAAAGAAGGGCTGCACGGAGACATTCCCTCAGGAAAGAACATGAATGTACCATCATGTTAGTAATGTCTACAGCCAGGATCAGTGCTGAGAAAAGTAAGAACACAGTCCTTGCCCTTGGGAAATTTGCAGGTAGTTTGGGAAATAAACAGATCAATACGCCAATGTAGTAAATGCTGTAAAACAGTAATACACAGGACGCTGCCTTAACAAAGTGGAAGTAATACCCACTTCTCTCTAAGGAGGTCAGCACTGACTTAAGCAAAGGGATGACATGAAGGGGGCACCTTGAAGATTGTTTTGGTTACCTATAATATACCAGAATTGTATATGTAATTGTAAAGGATGCAGTCTCAAATTATTAAACTGCTTTATTCTCTTCAAAGTTTTGCAGATAGTTTTTATCGATTAGATACTTAAATTAAGCCAACAAATGATGATTCTTCACATTAAAGCAGACAGAAAAAAAGATAATAAACATCTATGATATATACAAAGCATTTTGGAAGAGAGAGGAAACTCATGATATTAAAGCACAGAGTTTCTATGAATATGGAATTTTTAAATATACTTCAGTATAGTAGAAAATATCAGCTCCTGTATGATGTATGTGCACTAATTCCCAGAAGCTCAGATGTGCTCCTTTGTGAGCACAAGGGTGTGCTGTCATGACTCAGCGAAGGAACTTAAGATGAGAAGTTTCCTGCTGTCACAGTGAGCCCAGCATAAGCCACAGGGTTCATGTAAGAGAGAGGGTGGTAGGAGTTAAAGTGGAGCTGTGCTGTGCCAGCCAGAATATACTGTGGTGGACATGGAAGGCAAAGGACCAAGAAACTCAGGCAGCCTATATAATACAGAAAGAGAAAGAAAAATACCTCTGCAGCCACTAGAGAAACACAAACCCACGGAAACCCCCCTTTATTACTGTGAGACTTTAAGAATCAGGAAATGTAATATCACCAGTGTGTGTTGCTCTAAACCACAAAGTATGTGGTAATACATGACACTAAATAGTAAGCAATACCTTTGCTAAAACCATGAAGAGAAAGCCAGGTTAGGCTCCTGGCATAGAAGACTTCCAATCCTGTTGCACTTGGAGGATTTCTACACACGAAAGCCAAATTTCCTAAAGTATTGAAAGGGTGTCACTCACTAGAAATGTGTTATCATCAGTGAATCTAAGATCTGTGTGTGCTTCTTAGTATTTTTGGAACATATACTGATGCTGATTTAACAACACACAGCCCTTAGGCATCCTAATTACTTTTCATAAAAAGAATATGTTAAACCTAATGTGTATGGTTGGGCTGGTTACTCCTCTAACTAAGTTACCAGAGCAACTAGAAACTAAAACATGACCACAGACTAGTTCTTAGATATGGAGCAGAATGGTTCATGATTGTGGCTAATTTTCCAAAATTCCACATCTTAGTGAAATGGCCTGACTTTATAAAGATCCATGGAAGGGCTAAAGCCCAAACACAAAACACAGATGTTACCTGAGGAAAAACTAAGCACTGACATAATTTGTCCTTCTCCTTATTAACAAGAACCTTGGTAACATTTTTCCCTCAGAAAGCAAGTAGCAAAATATAGACTCTCAGTTTACTAAAAAAGATTATCAGGGTGCCAGGAAAAGGAAAATATTAGTAAAATCTAAAGATTTCTGAAAGGCAGAAGCTCTAGGTGATAGGGATCTTATAAAACATAGAGGGATGAACACAGGATGTTATCCACGTTTACAAACATTGCTAAGATCCCAGAAGTATACACAGTGGAACACGGAATGCTATCCACGTTTACAAACATTGCTAAGATCCCGGAAGTATACACAGAGGCACTCAGTTTCTCTATGTGTTTTGCATTACATGTTTTAAAAGTACATATTTCCCTGTGGTAGAAACAGTAGACCTTTTAAAAACACTTGACATTTGACTTCCCTACCTTAAAGTTGAACAAGGCAGACTAGAAACAAGTTCAAAGGCCCCGAGACTGTCTAATAGGGAATTCTATTTGTGGACAGTCAAGAAAAGCGTCCTTGAAAGAACTATAAATTAAACTGACAGCTAACTGAAAGGAGAAGATCCTTAGGAGAAAGAAATGTTGAATATGGCAGATACATACACGATTGTACAGAATTCTGTTTAATCTATGCAGTATAGATTTATCAGTATAAAAAGATGCAGAAAGACTAGGAAAGATGAGTCTTGAATTAAACTGGTAGCAGGAGAGTAAAAGACAGATTCTAAAACCCCATAAGAACAAACTACAAATCAACCAGAGCTCCCAGGGACTAAACCATTATCCAAAGAGTACACATGGATGGCCCCAAGGCTCCAGAAGCAGATGTAGCTGAAGATGGCCTTGTTAGGCATCGATGGGAAAGAGAAGCCCTTGGTCCTGCCAAGGCCCAATGCCCCAGTGTAGGGGAATGTTAGGGTGGGGAGTGGGTGAGTGGGCCACCCTCATAAAAGCGGGGAGAGGAGGGATTGGGATCGGGGGTTTACATAAGGGATACTAGAAAAGAGGTTAGCATTTGAAATATAAATAAAATATATCCAATTTAAAAAGGCAGAAAATACACATTCAAGAAATATTGAGAAGTCAGTACTAACACATTAAATGTAGCCAGATAGAAATAAGTATTGTTGGAATTGGTATGAACAACTACCAAATGGACTGGACATTCTCTCACTGGGAGAACACTCGAGGAGTAGGTTGACTAGTAGAAAAATATAAACTCTGGGACACGATCTGATGCTTCTGTAAGTCATCAAAATGAAGAGGCTTGTTAGGCAGTTGGATATACAGGTCACTGGTGCCGGACTGAACTTTCTGTAGAAGATGGACATTTGCAGTAGAAAATAATGGTTAACTGGTTTCATAGTGACAGGTGGGACACTTTGAAGAGGACAGAATAAGCAGTGAGAATGTCAGAGAAACACAGGCCGTGTAGTGTGCCAGGCTTCCAGCTCGCTATGTTGGCTGATGAGAAATAAACCGTACTCAGTTATCACAGAAATGAAAGGTCTTTGCCTAAAGAAAAACATATAACAAGTGAGCAATGATCACAGTTTTCTTTAGTTAATTAGTAGGAGCCAATCCAGTTTTCTCCATTGATGTTTTACTTGAAACATGGGTTCATCTGGTAATTCTAAACTAATCCCACAGCAGGAGAACAAGGACTAGAGCCCCATTTTGTTCAAGTGTAGACACACAATTGTTTTTGAGTGTTGGGTTGTGCTTTTAAAATGAAGGATAGTTATTAGGAACAAAGTGTCTCCTATAAATGATGAGAGTTAACCCTCCACATAAATTATCTCTTGAAATGCCATGCTTCTCTGAGATGCCTACTGCTTTCCTTGGCTTCTTAGCAAATCATTTTGATGGTCAGGATTTTCCAGGTCTATTTCAGTCATTGTAATAGCCATAAGTCCAACAGGGATCATAAGCTCCTCAGATAAATTCTTATAACATATCTCTCCACACAAATAGAATGTAACTTTTGGTTGATTTAAACCCCAAGGAACCCAAATCCCTACTTGATGTAACAACAAACAAACAAAAACAGATGCATTTTATACCATGAACTCCTGAGAAAACACAAGGCAGTTTTATCTTAAAAAGCAGCTGGAGTGGGCAGTAAGCTTATATTCAGGACTGAGTGAATGGCAGGTGGACTCAGGAGTTGTGTTGATGGTACAAGCTGGGTACAACGTGTGTGTATGTGTGTGTGTGTGTGTGTGTGTGTGTGTGTGTGTTCTAACCATAAAAATGTCAAGATGCTGACAAAATTAAATGACAAAAGCATATTATACATGTTATGGTTTGGATAAGAAGGGTACCTTAAAACTTACGTGCTGAAGACTTGGTTGTGGACAACAGAAAGTTGAGCTCTTGGGAAATCACATGAACTCCAACTTCATGGTTGGATGGACCCAATAAGTGACATTCTGGGGATGTGCTAGACATGGTCAGAGATGAGCCTGATTGCAGGAACTAGGTCACATGTAGCATTCCATCTCTGGTCCCTTTCCCTCTTGGTTCCCTCTGCCATGCCATCCTGCCCTGACCCTTCTCCTTGCTGCATGTTTAAACAAGAAGGCAACCATGAATTAGCATCACTGAATTCAAAAATAAAATGAATTCTTCTTCCTTTAAGGTGTTCTTTTAGAGTCACATCAGTGAAAAGTTGCTATTACCATGCATTTCAAACACGATTGGTTGCGAACAAAATGGGTCTTGAATAATGGAAGTCATAGAATAAGGCTGTTTAATGAAAAATTATTGAGGTTTACCACTAGCAGTTTCAACTGTGAGTAATCATTCGTATTGATTGTCCCTACGATTGCATGCAGTGTCTCAGAATATTTTATGCGTCATCTTTCAAAACTAAGGCTGCAACTGTCCATTTATTACAAAGCATCAACTCTTAGGTTCAAAATACAGTTTAATCAAAATATTGAAAGTAAATTTGTTTTAACCCCCCATGACTTTCTTAGAGCCTTGAGTTCTGCTATTCAAATAGATAAACACTTACCATAAAACATTCTATGCTGGCAGATGTTCCTAGAAAAATTCCAAATCAGTGACAGCCTAGGAAAATAGCCAATTTCAAAGGCCCTTAACAAGCAAGTTTAAAATAAGTGGGGTACTATGAAGCGAGTTTTGAAAAGCCAGTATAATAATCATACTGTGAATCACTTGGAACAAAGAGAGAATGGCATCATCACAGTGAATTGGAATAAATAGACCAGATGTAGCTCACCTGAAAGACAACAAATACTAGAGAAAGAAATCATTAAAATGGACAAGGAAGGCCCCAACCTGACCCTGGGAAGCATGCAGAAAGAAGTCAGCAGAAGGCTCATGGGCTAGCCTGTGACACAGAAGCCTTGGGTTTGAGGGCTTGTTCCTTACATCCATCACTTCCATCTGCAAATCCCACCGAGAGGGAGTCTTCTTGGTCCCTTCTTCAAATCTGCTTTGTAAGTCAGTCAGCCATCTGCACAGCCAGAAAGGCAGACGCTTTGCCCTAATGCTGTAAAAGCTGCATTTTCCACCTTTCTAACCAGCATGAATATAAGATCATTAAAGGATAAAGACATTGCCTCACACTGACTCATTGTTCAAGGATTGAAGATGTATTTTACAAATGAATGGAATGGCACATAACTTTTCCTTGAATAGTGAATGTCGCAACTGTACCATTTATTTCTTCCCAAGAGCATCTAAGCAGCTTAGGGCATGGGTATCATTGAAAATTTAAATTTTAACCTTTTCACTTGGCGTTTAAGAATGCCCAGAATGCTTGCACAGATGCTAGTTGACTTAGAGGATCCTGCACATAAAATTTCAGCATGACCTGCATTCGTTCCATACTTTACTGTGTTTGGATTTGCTGCACAGAATTATTAAGGAGACAATTTACTCATTTCTCCCAGCGAACAACTGCTGAGCATCTCCACTGTTATATAAGGCAAATTTCCAAAAGTTAGACTTGGAGCAAAACAAACAAAAAAACAATGACAACACACAGAAAAAGAAACCGAGCTTCTATCTCGGTGAGCCAGATCTACTGGAAAGTAACTGAAGAATATGAGACTAACACCAAAAATAAAACAGCAGCATATTGTGGCCAACCAGGAGACAGATCTGTGATCCTATCTTTAAACTAACCTAGGAGAGTGGGGGGATAAGTAAGTTGGGGACAAGAAAATGACAAAATTTTTTGCTAGCCAAACCTGGAGTCGTCACATGGGTCCTTTGCCTTGACATTTGCAGAGGCTCCTGTCATCTCCTTACAAGGCTGGATTTTGAAAACATTCCAAGACATAATATTAAAAAGTCAAATAAAACGGCTTACTATTCAGGACAGAGAGACCTTTGGCACTTCATTTAAAGAATCCAGTTGCAGAACACAGGTATTCCCATGCCTTTTTAGGGGTTTGCCCTTCCATGGCATTTCTGGAGGTAATCATAGGTATGAATGAAGATTTCTCCCATGCCTTTGATACTGGGATTGTTTCTAGATGTTGTTCCAATAAAATATAAGTAAGAGTGTGATGCAAGACCTTCCGACAGATTCTCGTCAGGAAAATATTTGTTCCTAGCAGATCTTTTAATGAATAGTTTAAAATAACCAAACTTTGTTTTAAAATAGGCATATCAGAAACTACTTTGTATTTCTGTAATGAATAAAAAGCTGCTTCTTTTTGCCTTTAAAAAAAAAAAACAGAAATGAATGAACACTGAGGATTCCCAAAGTAGACCAGGCGTGAAGGCAAAATTCAAATCCTTAACTAACTGGTAGATGTGCAATCTGCTTTCTGCTTCTTGTCTCTCCTTTGCCTCCCCTAACCTCTGTGGCTCTAGGATTTACTTTTCTATGTCTCTTTCCTCTGAGCCATTCTTACTGGAAACTATGCTAAATAGCAAAGCTCTCTACTGCTGCAAGCACCTTAGTCCTTTAAGGAAAAATTAAAACAGTCTTTTTTTTTTTTTTTCTATCTCAGCTCAAGCAGAAAACTTGCATAACCACTGCTTTCTAAACACCTTGGCCAACACTCAACCTAGACCACTTCAGCCAGCATGGATCTGTTTATATTCTCTGTCTCACACTATTACAGCAGCAAAGAAAGAAACAAATATTACAAGTATTCTTTCTTTTTGTGTGGCTGGGCTTTTACTTTTCTGTCTGGGATCATTTTGGCAGACAGTTTTCTCTGGCCTGTTTAAGACACGTTCTCAGAATTAGCTTCCCAGCAGTGGTGAAAGGCAGACAAACACGCTTCCTGGATTCTTTTTTGCCAAATATTCCTCCCTTTTAGGATGAAGCCAAATGAGGGAGACACAGACTGGTCACTGACAGGGTCCTGAAGTAGGCTTTGAGGATCCAAGTTAAATAAACCAACCCCCAATGCAAGGTCTAGTGTTTTCCCAGGATATTTTTTTTTTATACATGTTTTACATTCTTTAGAAAAGAATTCCAGGATTTTCCTTCTTTGAAGATCCTGATGCCGGCTAAGGTTAGCACAATAAAATCAAACGGACAGAGCAGGAGTAGATTATTCTGGTACTTTTCTAGGTCTTTGAACTGCAGATCAATTCTGGGGCTGATCATACTGTTTTAACCCACCTTGAGGATCACAGCAATCCCCTAAGTTTTGTGATCACCAGTAATTCCAAACCTCCCAATGCATCACTGCTTTGTCATTAAGTTAGTAATTGATAATGGGAGCCTCGTCTTACCTCATAGGAACCCAACGATTGTTTCTCTTTAATATTTGAATATTGCTGCTGCTCCTGGAAGTACCAGCAAAGATGTTCAAGCATGCCATCACAATGGCGCAGAAGAAGACAAGGGAGCAAGCGTTCAGTTGTGACCAGTCCAGTGTTCCTTGAAAAAGCACTTAGATAATGTCCTGAGCTGAAAACTGTGCAGCCTTCTATCTTTCTGGATGTTTAGTACCTCTGATTTCCTTCCACTAAAACCCAGTAATTCTCGCTAGTCCATATTTCTAAATATTTTCAAATATTTCTAAACTGTTCCAAAGTATAAGCGAAGGCCCCTGACAGATTGCCATACAGTGAAGGTGGGGAAGAAATAAGGGACTCACCCGGCAAAAAGCTTTAAAAGCAAACAGCTAGGGGCAAAAGCAACTCCAGATTTTACATCTACGTCTCTGATAACTTCTCACACCATCCTGCTTGAGGTGTTCCAAAACACTGTTCAGAATCCTTCAACTTCCACAACCCCAATTAGCATCTCCTTTAGGCTCTGCCCAACAGTTGCTTAGCAACAGCCAGGTACTAACCTGGCTCCCACGTAAACCGGACTCCATTCTCCTCTTTCTGCTTGTTCTCTCACCTCTCTCTCCCCTACATATGGTGTCATTGGCTGCCCTCTTCTCCTTGTTTTTTCTTCCTCTCTCCTGTCTCTGTCCTTGTCTGTCCCTTTCCCTCCTCTGTCTCTACCCCTTTCTCCATGTCCCAAATAAATTTCCTTTTATATTACGCCTGTCACATGGCTTGATTGTTCTGAGGAACATTTTGGCAGGGCCCACCAAGCCCCACTTCTCATGTTACCATTTTATAAAACAGTAACCCTTGTAGCTCTTAGAACTTTTCTTCTTCCTTAGCTTCTTAGAGTCCTAACTGAATCATCATCATTATTATTACTATTATTATTATTATTATTAATTATTATTATTATTAATTTGAGCTGCTCTTATAAAAAGCTGGTTGCTTTGGACAGTTCTTATCCATCCTTAAATGACTAAATCTGACCCTTGAAATTAAACGTAACAAATTGGAATCTGATATGGGCTATTAAGTGGGAAAACATACATTCCTTAAGGACAGAAATCTCCAAGGGAAACAAAAAATCAAGACTGTGGCAATGGTAACCTCTGAGGCGCTGTTCCAAGGCACAGCTTGGGGAGACAGGGCTTTTGGGGAGACAGGCTTTGGGACTGAAGCTAAAGGAAAGATGAGGGAGAAAGGCGAACCATCCTAGGGACCGTGTTTATTCCTTTGCAGAATCAGGGAAAGTTTGGGATTCTCCCTCCCATGAAAAGGAACTCACCCTAGTAGAATAAGGCTAAGAGAATACACACTTGTAGATCCTTGCAAACAAATCTGAGAAATCAGAGGAGAGTACAGCCACTGATGACCCAGCCTGTGGTGTTACTTTGTAGAGGACACCAGATCCTTTACCTGCTTTGTCCTGTGATCTTCATGAGTTGAGATTGGACTTTGAAATCTGCATCCTTATTCTTTTGAAGTTTTTAGTACGTCGGTTCTATTTTTTATTCTGTTACACAAAGAAATGTGAGAGAAGGAGGAAGAGCCTTGTGCCAGGACTAAATCTTTAGAAGTACCACAGTCCTGACCCAACTTTGTTATTCTTATCACCCCTTCCCTTTCCTTCCAATAACCTACTAGGCTCATTTGGTGTCATGGGTGTGTGGGTCTCCACTGGAGCATGGGCAAACTACCATGGCCTTATCCTCCAATAACAATGATTTTCCTATGTCTGGCAGCTATCAACTGCCAATGGCTTTTCATTAAGTGGAGGGACCTGGAAAGGTGATTGAGAGTGATGTCCCATTTAGAGGATCAATACTCAGCCGGTTACTCTTAGCACTTTGACACATTTTTTCATCTCTGTGTTGACTGCTTCCCACTGACAAAAGAAGCATTAGTAGGCTGTACCCTGGGGCCTATGAAGTCCCCTGCCAGAACTTTTGATTTTGCCATGGCTTTTTAGTAGGTATGAGATTCTCTTCTATGAATCAAGCCTCAAATCCAATTAAAAAGCTGTTAGCAGCCCTATAAGAGTTATGCCAGCATTATTCGGTTACACTGTCATAACCATCATGGCTGGCTGGCTATGGTTTAGATAGAGGTGGCAGAATTTGAAGGAGAATGGGGGGATTAGTATGATCATAATTTATCTTATACATATATGGCACTCTCCAAAAGAAAATCATAATTAAGAAATTTAGGTATTATACATTTTAGAGTGAGTTTATTTCTTTTGACTTTTTTTTCCACTAAGTATAAAAATTACAAAACCAGTACAAATGTTCACTTTTATTACTGCAGGGTGCTAGTCATTTTTTAAATGTATATTTTTAACGTCAAATGTCCTTTTAGTCCAATATATACCTCCACTAAATATTTCAGTTTAATTCAGAACCTGTTTGTGTTTTAGGTAAACTGAAGAGTTGTCTGAAGAACAAAAAATTCAAAACTAGTCTTCAAACAGCTATTACATTCAGGTTTACAAATCAAGAGTGAAAATGAAGTATTACGTAATCTTTATGTTGCAGAAAATGAGCCAGGCAGTCATTCTTTTAGAGCTCTTTAAGCATATTTGGCTTTGAAACCCTAAAATAGTTCAAAAGCAAGGTGTGTGTGAAGGGAGATCACTCAGTGCTACCTTTATGAGCCAGTTTTTACCATACTACAAACTTCAGGTGCATTTCCAAGAATAGCTTCCTCAGCAAAATGTGGATTGTTCTAATCTAACCACTGTCATCTTTAATTTTTATTGGCAGATCTAGATGGTGTATCTATCAACCTCATATATCAGCACATGACCAAGATAAGTGACATACTAGAAGAATGCAAAGAGTTTACCATAAATGATGTTTAAACATCTCACAAGATACTGGTAAAATGTTATAACCAATCAACATCTAATGAATTTCTAGCCTACGTGCAGGCAAGGGTGGTGTGAAGACGATGTACCTTCACAAAGGTATAATGTTTTATGCCATAGGACTGAGTCTCGGTTCTGTGAAGTTAGACAAATGCTAAGTTTCTGAAAGTCCTTCATTGGGAGCCATCACATAAAGGCACGTGTATAGCACAGCACTCCTGATATTAGTAATGACAACCTCTGGCATCATAAACCGGCCTTATTAGGGCATGCTGATTTAGTTCAGGATGAAGTATTCCGCTGATCAGAAAAAATTTCAAGCTATTACCTGAGAGAAATGTAAGCTCTGACAACAACTCAAGAACCTTCGGAAGAGACAAAGAGAAAGATTGTCTCTCTTAAAATCTAGTAGCATTATGAAATGGTTACTGAGTACTGTTCACTGGGTAATATGTTGGGTGAAGAGAGTTACAACAAATGAAGCAGAAATCTTGTTCCCATGAGGCTTGTGCCATCCTGAGAGAGATAGATTCACAAGGTTACAAATCCCTTAAAGAGCATTTATGGGAAGAACATCAAGAGCTTAGCCTAGGAAGGTCAGGGAAGCTTGAAGGATGGACAGGCCTGAGGACCAGCTGGGGCTGCTTGGTTAAGTGCAAAAGCTTTTCCTGATTTTCTGTCAATAGTGTCTCTCAATATCCCACATTCAGGATATTTGCTGAAGGCAAAATGTTTTCAAATTTCTCTTTTTAAGAAGAAACTTAAGAGCATAGAGAAAATAAATTATCTGTTAACTATCAAAATTAAAAAGGAACAAGATAATTGGCTTGACCATTATACACTGTCCAATAGTTTACTATGGTTAAATGATGTTATGATCAGAGAATAAAAATCAATAATTTTATTCTAGGTCCAGCACCTGCATTTTAAAGTTTAGAGCACAATGACTATAATGTCCCCTAAAATCACTTGGTGTCAGTGTTAGAAGTGATTTGGGGGAAGCACGGCCATAAATGATTAAATTATCTATATCTATTTATATTTTAGCATAACACTGGACTGAACATTGTATAACAGAGAAGAAGCCAGTACCTCTGCCAAGTACCTGCCATCACCTTAATTAAACAGTTAATTTGGTTAAGAATCAATGATTTATAGAGGAAGGGCATAATGGCTTCAGAGAATAATAAAAATGTCTGAAAGATCACATTTATTGCTCTTATTCTTCAACTCAATCTTTTCAATTATGATCAAGTATAAAATATTACACATGTTAATCAAACAAAGTGGGGCATATTTGTTTTAAATTACAGGCAATATAAAATTAAATGTGTGTGGTCATCTTAAGCTTTGTCTTAAGCAGTATATGAAATCAGAGTCTCTCGGGTCTGACGCTGTCGTGTGTCTGCACAAATGCAACCAAACATCTAGTAAGGTAGTAAGGTATAAACTCAAAACTATGTGGACACTTTTGTTTTCTATATTTTTCAGTTATGCTATGCTACATGCATAGCTTAGGTACTGCTGTGGAAAACAGAGCCACCTTAAAAAGACACAGAAAAGCACCATCTGTTCATGTTTAAAAAAAAAAAAGAGGAAAAGATTATTTTTAACTTGTTAAATCATAAAAAAATTCTTTCCAAAAAATATGCTGAAAACATGTGGATGTGAAGTTATAATTAAAATGAAAGCAAAACATCCTTCCCCCAAACCAGAGGAACACCTACAAGTCAAAGGTACAACTAAACGGATGGGAGTAATAGCAGGAAAATGCTGAAAAGTCTTGGAGTGTGGTCACATCACGGATGATATTCATATTCAGAGTGAAATATTTCAAATCAGTTAAATATTCATAAAAAATCTCAAATGGATTCATTATACCCGAGGGTCACAATTCTCCCAGTGCAGTCATTTCAGTTTCCACTGGTGACATTATGTTAATGTGTGAGCCAGGAGACATATAAATATCCAGCCCACTTAATCAAGATCATGAGAATGAGCACTTAGCAAGTACAGTTTCATCAAGCTAGATTAATAATAATTATTGATAAAATAATATTTTTACCAACTACTCACCTTCACTTCCTGCCTGTGGGAAAATGGAGGCCGAGAAATTTACTAGGACAGAAATACACATTTTCATTGCCCCCCCCCCTTTTCTTTCTTTTCACACCACAATGTCTCCCTGGACAATGAATACGGTTGGGTTTCTCCTTTGAGTTAGGTAAGCAAGATCACTACAAAAGACTTACATCTTCTTCTCTTTTATTCCCTTGGGATAGCCTTTAATGGTCATCAAACAAATGATAACAATCTCGTTATAATGGTTAACTTCAGAAATGAGCTCATACTATTTCTACATGCTTCTGTGAAAGTTGTTCAGAAAGAAGTTTACATTTGGATGGGTAGACTAAGAAGCTATGCCTTAAGAGGCCACGACAGCCTATCAGAGAACTGAAGAGTAAGATGCATTATTCTGATAAAGCTGTAGAGAATTTTTTGAACTAATTTGAAAAGTTTGACAAATTTTCCTTGCTGGTCTGTACATGCAAACAAACCTCTCACTGATGGCCTTGAAGCTGAGAAATTTGTATTTCTGTCTCTTTTCTCTTTACCCTCCACAGTGATTTCCCCCCATTTTATAGGAAGTACTAATTAAAACACATGTGTTCTTTTAAGACACTAATGTAACTCAGGAAGGAAATATTTATTAAAATAGCTAACAGGGAAAAAGAAGAAGTTATGCCTTCACCACTATTAGTAGACATCATAAAATTCATTCATTTTAATATTCAGAGCAAAATATCAGAAGGTAGGTAAATTCTCTTTCTTCTCCCTCACTTCTCCCCTAGTTCTTCCCCTTGTTTTATTTGAGTCAGTATATACAACTTCACCACACAGATATCAAGGCACTATTCTTGTATCTTTAGCCAGAGAGATGTTCAGCAGCACCCCTATTTTCAAATCTCAGGCCTTTGAAGCCAGGCTGAATCCACTACCAGTAAATTAGAACTGATTTTCCAGTGTGCACATGGCAGATCTTCAGACTTCTTGGTCTTCAGAATTCTGCAAATCAAATTTTATATCAAATATGTACACCTCCCAGTGATTCTTAATAAATTCACTTTTGGGCCTGCATTTTGTATATTCTTTTGAGACTCCAAACACAAATATTGTTTTGTGTTAGATTCTAGCCTTCCATCTCTCAAAGAAAGGGCAACATCAATCATTTCTCCTGCTGTTCTGGGGTGGGGGGGGAACAGCCTGTCTACTTTGCTCAAAATTGCATCTAGATCCTTAATCCCTTACTGAGAACAAATAAATAGCAAACATGTTTCCTCAAGATCTTTAAGTGTGACTCAGTGGCCGAGTGCCCACCGTAACTGAAAACCTTCTGAGGTCCATTTGTACTTATTGTGTAGAACTAACAAAAATGAGTTCAGGGTCTTTTTGAAAGAGGAGAAGCAGAGGTACAAACTCACATTAATGCAAGAAATCCCTAGGCTCAGTTCAGATATTCTTTGGGAAATTTTTCATGAACCCTAACTTAGCTTATTATGAAGGTAAAAAGAAATATGAAGACATGACCCTAATATTTATAGTTACTTTAAAAGGCAAAGTAAACAAAATATGTCATAAATTCTAAGTATCAAGAAGGAGCAAAGACAACGAATGCAATAAGAAGGCATTAAATAAATACCTGGAGGCTATAAAATATGTGAAGGCTTCATAGTGAGGGGAAGACTCAGATTAAGACATAAATTACACGCAAGATTTGTGAAAAAGTACAAGAAATGAATACTTTAGAATGGCGTGGCCATTTTGATAGTGATGTTTAATAACAATATGCAAGCATAACTGGTCAGCATGATAATTAACTGGTGCTGCAAATGATGGGCATCACTATGGATACAGAATGAAAATAGGGAAACAGAAGTCTCATTTTGGTGAAGCATTGAACACTGGCACTGTTAAGGCAGAGCAGGGTTAATGATGCTAAGTTATAGTCACTACTAGAGATAAGTATATGATAGGTTATGTGCCATTTGGATTTTTACTTCAAAGGTCAATGATAACTATCCCTCTCTCTAAAGAACATAAAGCTTTGGAAGTTAAAAAATAACTTACCAAGGACATTTAACAGAAACACTAAAGGCATTACAGGAAAATTATAGAATGTTCGGGCTTCCTAAGTCAAATCCCTGGTGAATTCATGGTACTGAGGTATAGCTAGGGTGCCAGAGGGACAGTGAATTTCCAGCCACCTCTTTAATTTATTTATCTCAGATGCAAGTAATCTAACTGAATTCAGCTTGACAAACCTAAGAAAGATAAACGGGGCAGTACTTTAATGCAGTTCCCTCCTTCAATCTGGCCCGGCACTTGCCACTATAGCAAAGAATCAATAGTTCTGTAGTGAAATGCATGAATATTTACAGAACCATGTAATAGATGAACCCTTTATATGTAGGTACCTTCCATTCCCAGTTAGGTCTCATTGGTAAGCTAGTTTGCTACAAATTCATGAGATTATTTTTATCTCATGGGTCAAAAATCCAAAGTGTTGAGGGTGACAGTATGGTTTATGTACTTTTTTGTGTAAACCCAGTTTGAAAGACATATATTAAATAAAAATATTCATTGCATTACATTTTTGGAAATCAGAGCTGTTGTCCCAAAACTAGACCTTATCTTCTCTGGTGTTTTAGAAAACTACAAAAGGTCTAACTTCCTTCCCAGGCATTAGGCAGATGATTAACTGTAGTCTGAAAAAGTCAGTCCTCCAGAACACAGCATCCTGGAGACCCTTAATACACTTGCAAAATTCAGACTTTGCCGTTTTGAGCAGTTTGTGTAAGAAAGTCATACTGTGACTATCTCATATTTTTTCCCCTGGAGAATATAGAAAAGACCTAAGCCAGCTCTTTTTTCCCCAAGTCCCAGTATCTCTTCCCAACATACAACTATTCCTGAAAAGATGTCAACCCAGCCTTTTCTGTTGTTTATTCAGAGTCCTCCTCCCCCACCACCCTGAAGCCACTGACTTAAATGTCAGTGACAACCAGACCCTGACAGAACAAGTCTTGCCCAGTTTCACTGTGACCTCATAGAGGCATCCACGAAGGTCATTTTCAGAGCTGTCTGTATTTTCCATCTGGGCTGCACTGAGCTATTGTGTGGACAATATACACGCCTCATGTTGAAAATCAGTGAGTGAAGGAATATATCCCCTCTACATATTCTCAGTATATACCATGTTATAGGCAGAGCAATAGGTGTCCTATGAGGAGGCCATTTCTTAGACTTTTCCTTGCCTAGCAACCAGACCATGTTCTTTTTTCCCCAGTGTTCAATTTGTAGGACTTTTTCTTAGTTAGCCTTATAAGAAGATATCATCTGTTATTTCCAACCTATGTTCTCACTAAGTACAGGTACTTGAAACTCTGTATAATGTAGTTATTTTGGCTACATGATGACAGTGAGAATGGTAAATTTTCTTTTTACACCCTGTTTACAGTTTTGCATGTTGGTATATCCCTAGCAGTTTTAAACATACTATGTCTAAATTAACTCACAGTTGATACCCATCTTTTAAGACCGATGCCTATAATGCATATTCATGCATTAGATAAAGGCTGATAGGGTATAGTGAAAGAAATAAAAATTTTTCTACCCCCCACCTGTGTAGAAACAATGGCCCAGGGGCCCACCCTGCCTTGGCCTAAGGGACTTCCCTGAGTAAACAATTCTCAGGAGAATCATAAATGTGCTGACTGATAGCCATCTGACCCTCCAGAGAGTCCCAGCTGGGGTCCTGAAGCACATGCTCACTAACCAGTAGGTTAAAGGTCAGTGTGCTTAGCCAGTGAATGTAAGTTATAACCTTCCTGATGTAACCTGTAGCCCTAGAAAGTATAAAACTGTTTGTTATAGCCTTTCCGGGTCACCTCTCCTCTGATGTAGGCCACCCCAGTGCACTGGACGGAAAAAAAAACTTCTTGCTTTTGCATCAATTCCCCATCTCTTGCCTCATTCATGAGAGCCTCAAATAGATAAGACTCAATTTGGGTCTTACAATAGCACAATACACAATTATAATGGTATTCTTTTTTATGATAAAAGCATAAAATTGTCTTCAAAAAATAACTTTCCATTTTAAAAGGTATTAACACGACATACAAATATGTGCACATATATATAATTACAACATTAATTTAATTAGTTCCATTAAAGGGTAGATTAAAGAAAAAAATGCCCCCCTACAGATATGCATGCTTGAATACTTGGTGCCAAGTTGGTGGAATATGTGGGAATGATTAGGAGGTCAGCCATTTTTGGAAAAGGTTTCTCACTGGAGTCTTTTTTAGGTTTCAAAAGCGACAGGTTACATGCATCTCGCTCTATTTCCTGTTTGCCGTTACAGATGTGATCTCTCCATGCTTTCTATGACTGATCCCTGCCACTTATGGCCTTCTACTCTCTGTGCTCCACCATCATGGATAACACTCTGGAATCATATCTTCACCAAGACCAGCTCGGTCAAATAAGAGATTTCCCAGGGCAGGAGTGAAGATTGAAAGAAAAAAGAGACAGTCAAAACTGTAACAAGACTTTGGCCAGCCCTGAGGCTGAAGCTAAGCCTTTTTATTCATTTCTCTTTTAAACTACTTTAATTATATGCAGAAAGATAACATCAGTTCTGAGTCAGGGAACAAGCAAGTTAATGATCAAAGATCTTGTAAACATTTTTATGGAGGCCAGGTGTGAAGATCTGGGACAAGATGGGGTCCCAAGAGACAAAGAGACAGCCACACCTACATCTGCTGAGCCTGCCCTGAGCTACAAATGTAAATGTTCTGCCTGAGCTTCAAAGTAAGTGTATTTCCTTGTGCTTCAAATGCAAATTTTCTTAATTCAAGCCAGTTTTCTGAGTATTGTGCAGAAGTCAGATCTCTGCCTTGACTAGCTTTTGAATGTACTTGGAGATGTAAACATTCCCCACCAACTGTCCAGTGGCTCCAAAATGCTCTCCACCAAATCCCCAATTAAACTCTCTTTGTTAGTTTCTTTGGTCCTGGTGTTTATCTCAGAAATAGAAAAGTCACTAACACACAAGGACAAGAATATTTTCTCTAATTCTCAAATTTCTGTTTTAAATCAAGCAATCTTAAATAATACATAAGACAGTAAGGACAAATTTCCAGTCCTCTATTTTAAAAGACAGAAGAGATGATCTCTCTCACTAAGGAGAATCATATGAGCAGATTTTATGTCTTAAAGTTTGAATGTAGTTCAGAGCCAAAATGTGTCTTGATTAGGGTTTTATTGCTGTGAAGAGATGCTATGACCAAGGCAACTTCTTCTTTCTTTCTTCTTCTGTTTTTTTTTTTTTTTTTTTTTAAGTTGACTGCAATTCTTTTTTACACTCCAGATTTTATTCCCTGTCTGGACCACCCATACTTCCTCTCTGCTCTACTTCCTGTCTCCACAAAGATGTCCCCATCCCACCCAGCAAGCCAGACCTCTAAACTCCATAGGGTTTCCAGTCTATTGATAGTTAGGTGCATCTTCTCTGACTGAACCCTGACCTAGCAGTCCTCTGCTGTATATGTGTTGGATGCCTCATATTAGCTGATGTGTGCTGCCTGGTTGGTGATCCAGTGTCTGAGAAATCTCACTGTCCAGGTTAATTAAGACAGATGGTCCTACAGGATCAACCTCTTCACAGCTTCTTCCAGCTTTACCCTAATTTAACTACAGGGGTCAACAGCTTCTGTTGATTGGTTGGGTGCAAATATCTGCATCTGACTCTTTCAGCTGCTTGTTAGGCCTTTCAGATGGCAGTCATGATAGGCTCCTTTTGGTGAGCACTTGATGGAACTAGAAAATATCATCCTGAGTGAGGTAACTCAGACCCAAAAGGACATGCACAAACTGCAGGGATGGTAATGGAGAAAGGCCTGAGGAAAATAAGGTCCAGCTACACGCACAAAGGGAAAACCAGCTCAAGGGGAGGCCCCAAGGCCTGACACCAAGGTAACTCTTATAAAGGAAAACATTTAATTGGGGCTGGCTTATTATTTTAGAGGTTTAATATATTATTGTCATGATGGGAAACACAGCAGTGTGTACACAGACATGATGCCAGAGAAGAAGCTACGAGTTCTACATCTTGCTCCTCTAGCAGCAGAGGGAGGCTATGTGCCTCTGGATACACTTGAGCATATATGCAACCTCAAAGCTCTACCCTACAGTGACATACTTTCTTCATCATGGTTACACCTCCTAAAAGACTGAGATGTAGCTCAGAAGTCTCAAAATTTGAAGCAATATCTGTTAAAAGAGAAAAAAATCAATATACTTTAACAATTTCATAGTTTCATTTTTATGTATTTTAAGGACTTTAAACTATTATGAGTTTTACTTACATATTTGCTTTGAAACTCCAAAATGGAAATGATCTTTGTGGGACACAATAACCATAAGTGCACACTGTGGTAATTATTACTGTACAAGATGTATTAGTAGTCAATATATACACACTTAAAATGAGCTTTGAGCCCTTTACTAGGCAAGTAGGAAGACCTGCACATGTTTGTCAAAGATTTGTGCATTAAAGCCTTAGTAACTGTTTAGTGTTATTGAGAGGTAGTTGAACCTTTAGACAGTGGAGCCTCTGGCACTGTGATTATACCTTCTAAGAGAATTATGGGACCTCAGCTGCCTCTTCTTCTTGACTATCTATGCTTAGTGGCTCATGCTATAAATAGTATGCTCTAGCAAGTGTGCCCACCGTAATGCAATGCCATCATCAGATATCCACAACTATGGGATCAGTTAGTCTTGGACTGAAATCTCTATAATAGAGTCAAAATTAATTTCTTCTCTTAAATGTTAATTGTCTTGGTTATTTTGCTACAATAATACAAGGCTGAATAACAAAAATATGGTTTATTAATAAGCATTTTTGGAAACTGTTATGTCAGAACACTATCCTAGGCACATCTGGGAAATGAAAAGACAAAAAGAGAAACCATCTAAGTTTCAGAATGGTTACACTTATTCAGATATTATAAGTCAAACATTTAAGGAATTTCAGAGCAATCTTAGATGTGTTTAGAATTTTATGAAAGCAGACATCTTCAAGGCTTATTAAAATCTGTCTCAGTTGAATTAATGTCATTTGGGTTCTCTAAATCTGTACATAATGCCTTTATTTCTTTGTCTGATTAAACTGTCCTATCACTCAAAGGCTCTTGAGTCTGGCCTCTTGGGTAAAGCCTTCTGGTCTGTTCTCTTCTACCCTTTACTGTTTTCTGAAGTTCAAGTACATTCAAGGTTATCAACAAAACTTTAGCTTTAATTATTCTTTAATTTTGATAATTACTCTTTGTTCTTACAGAGACTGTTTTACAAAGACAGAAATATAACCTTGTGGTTTTGACATAATTTTCCCTCAATTATCCCTTCCTGCCATCCCTGCCCTAGCCCCAATTTTTCATCTTCAACACCTAACACTTACTCATAAATTTCTCAGCTGGTCTTGCAAAATGCTTTGTGCAGAACAACAGCATAGTCTTTTACTTAGCATATACCCAAATGTAACACATCTGTACAAATATCTGCTTCTCCTTCTTGGTACAATATCCACTTAAGGGTTACATCTAATAAACAACTTGTAAAGAAAGAAGCTTCACATCCTTGTTTTGGTGACCCTGGGGAAAACTGAGCAGTATGGAGTTCTGAAGTAAGTTAAGCCTTTGAAGAGGAAAGTAGCCATCACATGGTGAGCCATGACTCCAAGTTAGGCTTGTCTATATTCTACCTGACATCAGTCAGGCAAGATGATGTTCAATATGTTGCCTGACATAGAGGTGAGAGCCTAGTTTGGGGGGCGATGAGACTAGTCTATTGCGTCTAGATTAGGTCAACCACTTAATTCAGGGTTTTTGCTGCAATGTAGCAGCTGGGAACCTCTGAAGCCTTTGAGCCTTGTGTCCTATCTACACTCTTCCTTCTGCTGCTGCCCTGGGAAGGCAGAGCACTTCAGCAGGCCAACTGCTGGATTTGTTCTCACATTCCTCCTGTGATAGAAACTGAAAAACAGTGCTTTTCACGGGAAGCAAGTTAGTATGTAGAAAGAGACTTTGATGTCAGGAAGAACATATAGTACTGAGTTCTAATTTTATCATCTACAGTTGTACACCATCATGTAAGCTTTTAAACATTCTTATCTTAAAAAAAACACCAAGTTTAACATTGAAAGGCAAAATTGCTACAAAATTATGGTTTCTTTCCTTAGTTTTCTGATTTACCTCATGCTAGAAAACACTTTAAAAACAACATAAGTATATTTAAAGTTAAAAAATTTGTAATGTTATAAAAAGGAGACCATAAAAATAAAGATGTAGGAGAATCAAGAAAACAGTGGTTAGGTATTAGATAAATACCAGAGGGTAACAAATAGAACTGTAGTTGATGGCAGAAAAGGACGCAATCAATGATCTGTGTCATTCTGACACCTAAGGCTGAGGGATCATTGTAGTTAAGGGATAGAAAAACTGCAAGATCCAAAAGATTGGGGAGTTCATTTGCTCTGAGATTGTGTCTCTTAGTAATGTTAGAAGCTATATACATGAAGTCTCACTAGCAAGACTGTCAAGTCTTAAGCTAAACAAGGGCAACAATACTAGGCATGCACAAGTGTGCCAGGAAAGAAGCCACAAGTCTTCAATCCTACACAGAGAACTATTGGCACCTGAGAAATGCTGGGAGCAGGGGAAATAGTCTTCCTCCCAGGAAACACACAGCAATTGGTTTTTCAATACCTAAAAGTCATCCCTGAAGTCATAAATCATACAAACAAGAAACATTAGAAGACAGAGAAGACTATATTTAGAAATGTTAGAGACTGACAAATACAGAGGCAGATGCTTGCAGCCAACCATTGGACTGAGAACAGGGTCCCCAGTTGAGGACTTAAAGAGGTTTATAACCCCATAGGAAGAAAAGCAATATCAATGAACCAAACCCCTTGCCCCACCCAGAGCTCCAAGGGAATAAGTACCAAAAAGTAAATCTGGAAGGACCAGACCCATGACTTGAGCCATATATACAGCAGAGGATGGCCTTATCAAGCATCAGTGGGAGAAAAAGCCCTTGGTCCTGTGAAAGTGTGATGACCCAATGTAGGGGAATGCCAGGGCAGCGAGGTGGGAGGGAGTGGGCAGGTGGGTGGAGGAACACTGCCATAGAGGCAGGGGGAGGTGGGTAGGGTTATTTCGGAGGGAAAACCGGGAAAGGAGATAACATTTGAAGTGTAAGTAAAGAAAATATCCAATAAAAAGGAAATCATATATATATATATATATATATATATATATATATATATATATTATACATATACACATGTAATAACAATTAATGATAAAAGGGAACAAAAATTTGAAAGAGAGCAAGGAGGAATATAGGAAGTAGGAAAGTGAAAGAAGAAATGGTGTATTTGCATTATAATATCAAAAACAAGAAATGAAATAAACTTTGCAAAGATGCAAAAAGGATCCAAAGCAAGAAGACAAACCATTTAACTACTCAGCTACACAATTCTCTCCTCCGTGGGTTCAGATGACATTGGCGAGGAGGCAGCATGTGTTTCCACACCATTGCTTTCTCTGTCATAAGTGCAGTGATCACTTGAGACTAGAGTTCAAAGAAGTATCCCAGTAATGAACTAAACCCACAGCTTTTATATGTTTAAGAGGAACTCTCCAATGTTTTAAATCATTCTTCCAAAATTATTGTTTCCAGAAGCCAGAATTTTAATAGTTATTGAGTATTGATGCTGTAAGGTCATAGAATGAAGCAAATATTTGTAGAGTTTATGCCAATTTAAAAGTAGAAATATACACTATGGTGATCAGCTGAGAATGAGGAACAACTGGCATGTTCTTATAAAATCCAAGAAGCCAAACCTCATAAACATAACCCTGTAGAACATGCTAGTACTTAGTAATGCATCTGTCACTTAGTGAACTTGGAACAAACACAAGTATCATGAATATTGGAATATAGTTGTAGATACATCACAGCTACTAAATTGTTACTCATTAACTGCTTTATTAATAAATTTGTTTTGAACACAGGAAACAAGAGAATTGAAAGTTGGTTTTAGTGAAATTTTTATAAAGAACAATATTAAGAAAGTTAAATATTAGTTCCCCAAATTTTTAAGCCACCTCTTTATGCATACATTTTACAGATTTCAAATTGAATTCTGAAGAAAGGCATGTTGTCTAATATATTTATCCCAGGCACAAATTATTATCCAAAATAGAAACAGGTCCTGAAGACAGCATAGGTTTCACCAAGATTGTGCCAAACAAAGAGGTAAAGATAAATACAGTCATTCCCCCAGATGTTTTCAAAGAGTTAAATATTCTTTGAGATCTAGATTCTTAAATGCTGCAAATTTTATCCTCAAGTTTCTTGTTTGTTATTCTCTGACACTGACATTGAAAATAGCAATAATGCTTAACAATGCCTTATTGAAAGAAGTTGTGATTCATTAACAGTATTTATTGGGTAACTGTAATAAACTACAGAAGTCTCAATGACAGAATATGTTACCTGTTGAGTTTTCATCTTAGATGTGACAACATTGAATGTTTTATGTCAGCATGTATTTGTTTTGTTTGGTTTAGTCTTGTAAGACAAAAATCTGAAACAGAGCCTAGGCTGGCCTCGGATTTGCTATATCTCAAACAGAGCCAAGGGTGGCCTTCACCATATGAACGTCCTACCTCTTTCTCCCAAGAGCTGAGATTACAGGCCTGTTCTATGCCTGACAATTTTTATGAAGTATGTGTTAGAAGTGAGTCTCCAGGTGCCAGCTTGAGACTATATTACCACCATGTATCCTACGCAGTAATGCACGCAGTTCAATCACGTCACACATGTAAACCATAGTTTTTGTTTATTTTCTTTCCTTCTCATCGTCTTTATCACATATATATTAGTAAATGGTGCTTTTTGATCCTTCTCTACTTTAGAACCACACTATAAAGTTCATTTTTATTGTAAGTCTATTTTAGAATTAACGTGGATTTCATTGACTTCATTTATCCCTTTTCAACACTGCATCCCATTTCCTTTGATAAGTGAACATTCAGTCATTCAAACTGTTTGTAGTTTTGGCAACTACAAATAGAGACATTACGAGCAAAAAGTTTAAATATGTTCTATTGATGTCTACTCATTAAGTAACAATATTATTTAGTAGTTGTTAAATGGTTCAAGAAAAAAAAGATGTTTCCATCACCTCTCTCCTATTCACCTGAGAAATTTTCTTGGGGTTTAAAATAATCTTTATAGACTGTTTTTTATTCCGAGTTATTTTTCAGATATTTGCAAGTCTTAACTTTTTTTCTGAGACCTTTCATTTTTATGTTTTTTTAAAAAATAGCTTTAATTTAGAAATGTTTATCATCATCTCTTTCTAGATTTTGTAAGAATTGAAGTCTATTGCGACTTCACAGATGTGCAAGTGTTAGTTAGACATGTTGGCACGCAAGGCCGAGCTCCAGGTCTGCTGGGATTCATAGTGAGATCCCTTCTCGCACAGAAGAGAGGGATGGGGAGTGGAGAGAAGATTACATTTTATGGAAACATTACCTTTCATAATGATTCCCTATATTGAGGTTTTGGAAGACAAATGTCAAAAATTTATGATAGTTAAAGGCATTTAATACAACTTAAACATATCTGGTATCTGCATGTTTTAAAAAGTACTGAGTAACGTGGTCCTGTAATGCAGATCACATAGCTCCTGCTCAGACTAATTATAATTATTGGAAGAATGCTGAAGAACTTATGTAAAAGTAACATATGTCAACACCCCCTTGACTCAACTACATCAACAGCAAACATAATAGCAGGTAATTTTGAAGAATGATCTCTCTTGTTATTTATTAGTTTACTCAAAGTTCAATGCACGAAGTAAATGCTAAGTTGCAGACATGAACTTCCAGTTCCTGGGATATGATATGCTGCTACATAAAATGGAAACATGCTCCCCCATTGATAACTGTTAGTTCTGTCAAATTTGTAGAAGTCAAATGTAGAATTTAGAGAAGAAAGGTAAATAAATATCTAATCACCTAAAATAGTTCAAGAATGTATGAAGTAAGAGTAACTTTCTGGCATGAAGCACTCTGATAATTAGATTCTCCTCAGATATTTCCTCCGTCTCAAATAAGGAACGTGAAGCCATTGATACTATCAGCCACTACCCTAAACTCCTTTTTTATTCTACCTTACTGAGAGTGAGCAATCCTGGTCTTCTCACACAATGTTCCTATCCAAACGCTTCTACTGAAAATGCCATTATCCATTTGAATTCTCCTAAATACCAAATTCTGAATCTTTTTCTCTGTATCCCACTTACCTGTTCCAGAGATTCTGTCATGGTTTATTATATTTTTCTGTAACTTCTTTCCGTGACTTCCACTCCTCCTACATTTACTCAAGTCTCTCCCTCACTGTGTTCTAACCAATATGGCAGACTCTCTTTTTAGAATGCATTCCTTCGTACTACCTGCCTATTCTCCTGAGAACTCTCTGGCTGTGTCCTCTATTGCCCGACTAGATTGCCATTTTCTCCACCATCCTTCTGGAAGACATAGAAAGACTCTATTCATCTGTCCTTCTGTAACTATGTAGCGTTTTATTTATGTCTTTATTATAGTGATTAGCACACTACACATTAATTATCCATCCACAACTGCCAAATTCCTTGAGAGCTGAGACAGAATTTCATTTACTTTTATATTCATGGTGGGAACTCTTAGACATTCTATGAATGACGGAGTAACAAAGTTTATGCTGCAAATGACTAAGTTCTGGTAAAAGGAGACCACTAAATAATCTGTTCTTTGAAAAGAGAATTAAATGAACAAAATTGATGTCTCTCTGACCTGTGAATCAACACCTAGAAAACCTATTAAAATGCAGGTGTATGATTGTCCATGACTACCCTGTCTGGTAATTGCAATACATCTGAGAAAGGCTGGATGAAAGCAAAGCTTGATTTGCTTGGTTGACCTAAAGAAAATCTAATTGTGTTGCAAATGTTAAATCTGACTCAGTTCTACAATTATTTCAACACAGTTGCCTCCTCCCTGGCCCACATGTCTAGGTTAACAGAGAAAGATTAACAGTGTTGCTGATAGCACTTCTATGTAGCAACTACTGGGGCTCAAATACTGTAGAACAAATATTGGCAGTATCCAAAAATAAATCTGATTATTTTCTATAACTCCTCTTCCACCACCTCCAGCATCTTTTCCTGCCAAAGAGAATTGTGGGTACCCGTGAGGACTTACACTGTGTCACATAAGTCAATACATCACTACAGAAATATAATTTCCAAATAAAAATTTCTTATTATGTGTAGTAATCCCTCTAAAAACATTAAAGAGATACCAGGTAAAGACAAGCACTAGCTCTTGGAAAAATTACTTGGACTAAATAAATAAATCTTGGGAAAATTACTTTGGACTAGATTTTTCCAATGGCAAATGCTCTCTGAAGTCATAGGCCCATCTGGAAGATGCAATAACTGAGTGAAACCACTGCGATACTTCTTGGAAAATTGCAGCTTCAGTCAACTGAATGGTAACATGGAAACTTGAGTCAATGGAGCATTTAGTGATGATGTCTTTCCTCCTTAGGAGATTATTGGGAAGCTAGGAGAGAGAGCCTTACACCATTAAGAACATCACCCTTGACCTTTGGTCTCCTATAATGGCTGAATATAGAAAATGGTCCTATCACTTTCTAGGTTGTTAAATGTGATGTATGATCTATTGATATGTTATCAGAAACAATGAGATAGTAAAGGTCTTCACTCTGGCAACTATCATATTTGAAAGTTGCCTTCTTTGAATTTTCTTACTGATAAGGAACACAGGCATGAATGTTAAAACCATATTATTTCATGTAAAACCTAATCCAAATATCAAAAACATTCGACTTGATTACTAATAAATTAAGCAATACAGACAATAATTCAGCCTGCAATCTTCTATAGCTAATTATGTGCTAAGTGCTTTGGCAGGCACTGGGAATATAAGGGGACATAAACATGTCTTTGTCATATCAACAACTGTACTGTCCTGAGGGAATAACAAAGTATCAAGAAAGGTATGTTCTATGAAAGAGCATATTTCTGTGTATATTTAAAAATTTGAAAAACTGCACCACCTAACTGATTTACTTTCATTACAAAACTTAGTGATTAAGAGATAGAAAAATAAATTATAATATAGCTCTATAAATATGTCACTAAAGCTGGTGATTTTCATAGTGACTAGCAACATTATAATCAAGCATAACTGGACCATCGAGTAAAAATTCACACAGTAAATTTACTTTTCACATGCCTAAAAAACAGTTTGTGCAACTGGAAATGAGAATTTACTTCTTGGGAATTTACCTTATCTTGCTTATTCTGCTTCTTATTTATGTAGGCTGGTTGAGATTTCAACCTTATGTGATGTTTTATGCCAGTCACCCCAGCACTTGGGTGGCAGAGGAATGGGGATTGCCAAGGGATTGAGACCAGCCTGAACTACACAGTAAGTTCTAGGTCAGCCAAGGCTACAAAGTAGAATTCTATCTAAAAGCAAACCAAAGATATTTTTAAAAAAATCAAATCAACAGCAGGCTTTGCTACTGTTTATTGCAACATCTTTCATAAAGGGCCTGGTAAGTGGTTAAGAGTATATACTATTCTTGCAAAGAACATGTTCCATTCCTACCACCCTATCTGGCAGCTCACACACGTTTATTCCAGGACACAGCACTGTCCTCTTTTGGCCTCTGAGTATCCTAGCTTGTGATGCCACTGGGGACTATTTCAAGTCTCTGGTTCTGCAGCAGCAGGGGCCCTATTACCACCAAAGGCCAGATGAACAGGCTTTCTCTGGGCTTCTGCACCAGAGCATATTGATATCTGAAGCCAGTGTAGAACTCTCCCCAACTCTCACCTACACATTATGGGAGAGCTGGCCCTGTGGGCATGAGGGTAGGAAAGCTGACCCTGATGGGAAGGGAGAGGGTGAGCTGGCTCCAAGGGCATGAGCATGGGACAGCTGGCCCCACAGTCTTTCCCACGTGGTGACATAACATCCACCCCCTGGCCTCTTGCCATCTATGGCAGGAAGCCATGCTGGCTCTGAGATCATCAGAACAAGAGAGCTGCCCTGCTCCTCACCTGGTTCAGCACTCAGGAGAGCAGATCTTGAACTTCACCTGGGAATAGATGATCCAGGTGGCCGGTACAGGAGATGAACATGATGGTGACTCCTCCCCCTTGCCACCTACACCAGGCAGGAGAGCGATCCTGAAGTCATAAGAACAGGGGAGTGTCCCAAACCCTGTCCTGCTGCAGCCCAAGGGAAAAGAGCAGGCCCTGCACTTTGCCTGGACAACGCAGTACACCTATCCCTGGATGTGGGGGTTGCAGGTCATCTGGCCTGTGGCCAAGAGCGTGCGACAGCCAGCCCTGCTTGTTGTCTGCTGGGTGGTGGCACAGACAAGAAAGAGATGCCTTCCTTCCCTTCCCTGTTCCTATGGCAGGCAGGAAAGCTGGTCCTGGGGTCTTGAGAGAGGGACAATTGGCCATGTTTCTCACCACCTGCCACACTCAGGAGAGGAGCCCTGCACCTCCGGCGGCTAGCAGGGGAATATTGGCCCCGGTAGTGGGAGCTGCTGGTGAGCTGCCCCAGAGGGCATGGAGGAAGGAAAACCAGCAGGCTGGCCAGCTCAGATAGATACCCCTCAGGCCCAGATCCAGGACTTTGAATTGTACCGTGTGAACAACTACCCATTCAATGAACTGCTGGAGTATGTCAAAAAACTTGTCCAAACTTCTGGAGTCTAATATCCAAAACTTCAGGATCTCCATGACAGGGATACAACAGAATATCCGAAAGGAGTCCCAGGAATGGTACAATATCAATTGAGTATCAAAATCTAGAAGCCTTGTGCCAGACCAAGGAGTCATTGCAATGAACATTTGCAAGCAAAGCAGTGTGGATAAAGGATCTACTGTGGGACACACTGACACAATACAGCTTCTACAATGAGATTTTTTTTTCTGTTGGCACTGTCACAGAGGGTTGCAAAGGTGGAGGGCAAACACAAGAAGGTGGGTGATGTGTGGGATTTTAGGGTACATGATGTGAAATTCACAAAGAATCAACAAGTAAAATGAAATATCTGAAGTTTATGAAAAGTATGTTCTATAACAACAAATATCAAAGTTGAAACACAAACTATATTTGGATGTAAATTTAAATCCCACCTCTGTCTTTTTACTCTCATATAGGTTACCAAATAAGCAAATCCTTAGCTACAAGTTAAGATCCAAAAGAAGGTAGAAGCTGGTAACACTTAATGCAAAGCAGAGAAGTATAAAACATATTTTTGTAATGGACATATAGGTGGTTACAGGCTATTTTGTTTTTCCCATAGCTTTTATATAAACAGCTTAAATATTGCAACTTTGAGCAAAGGCCATGTTCAAATATTAGGCCAATCTGTTTCATGAAAATCTCTTGAGCTTTCTTCGAAGGCAGTTTTATAAATTCTTGAATGGAATCTGGACCCAGGCCTTGTTTCTCTAGCACTCCATGCGGGATGACTCAGTGGTAACATACTTGCTTACAGTTACTACAGATTTCCAGATGGCAAGCCCATGACTACAGTCAGAGCAAGCAAGACTAAGAGCCTGGCTCCTGTTTGGTCTTTGCAATGGCTTCTTTTACCTTAGTATTTGATTTATTCCTAAATAAATACTTTCCATGTGGCTTTTCTACTTTGCCTCTCTGCATGATGGGATAGCACTTAGGTTTATCTGCTTGTGGAAGCTAAGATTATTAAGAATTGTAATATCAGCACCAGTCTTTACATGTGGGAAGTACATTGACTCACACAATGTGCTTTCAGATACTGAGTCTTGTCTTCACAGCAGGACTTTGCCTCACAATGCAGGTGTCCCCAAGGGCTCCTTCTATCACTTTTGTCTTCCTTCTTTACAGTCTCCCTGGGAAATATTATCCACACCTGTGATTTCAACCACCGTCTACAATGTGATGATGCTCATATCTCTATTTTCAGCTTAGTGCCCACCTGGGAGCAGCAGGTGTGCACACTCAGCTGTCTACAGCTCTCGGGCATTCAGTGGAGACTCTAGGCACGCACAAATTTCATGCTCTCTTCTCCCAATCTGCTACCTTCCAACATTCTCTAGGAGTCAGGAGTTGCCAACTATTCAGTTGCTCAAACTGAGAATAATAACGTCATCTTATCTCGGTTCCTGTATGTAACTGAGTCCTGCCTTTGTCTCTAGTGGAGTTTCTTCTTTTCTTTTCTAGTCTGAGTCTTTACCTTGTTTTGTAACTAGAAAAACTTTCTATATCTCTTCTCTACGACTTGACTGCACTGTTGGGTTATCTTCCAACTTCTCTTCGAGAATGCTGCTGCAGATAAAATAGTCCTCTAGTTAAAGTCTTAAGGACAAGTCAAACAGTCACAGTACGAAGATTGGCAATGTGGAAAATTCTGAAACACCTGACTGAGGGTACACTAAATTTCATAGTGCTACTCTAAACTATGTCCCATTAACTTTATATCTCTCCTGCCCTAGACATTGTAAGCACAGCATGTATTTGCTACTTCCAAAATGTGGTGAGCATCCTTTACTAGTATAATGTCTTATGCTCTGACAGAAACTCCCTACTTCTCACTCTTCCTTCAGGGTACATTTCAACATCTCCAGCACCACCAAGCATGGTCAGAGCTTCTATTCTAATGGAAAATAACCCTTATCCGTAAACTTATGCATACACACCACAAAGCCCTATCAGAATCTCAAATATCCAGGCATAGGAGTCCCTTCATTATTTATAACTCTTATGGTCCGCAGCTTAAGAGAATTAGAGTCATAGGACTTTTAAAGACATAGCACAATCTTTTTCTCACACATATTTGAATAGTTACTCTAGTCCTACAATTAAAACCGAATCTGAGTTGAGGGCTGTCCTCTTCCTCGGTCAGCGTTATAATTATAATTTCAAGCTTGTTAGGGTAGAAGCAGTCATAATCTATTGAAAACTTAAGCTTAATATATTGAAATACAGAGCTAGTGAAAACTAAAAGCAATTTCTTTCTACAAAAACATATCAGGTAATAAACAAAAATCATTAGGATGCTTATTATATGAAATATTCACATTCACAATAAGCGAGAGTAAAGTGTGGTTTATTTTCGAACAGCGTCATACGATGGTGTTTGAGGAATGAAGAAACACAGGAAGTTAGGCCTTTAGCGTGCAGCACAGTTGAGAAATGCAGGAAGTGAACCAATGCTGCAACAATATTGTTCAGTTTTATAGGTATTTTGAGACTGTGTGTTGGTGGCAGTGAGGGTTTGGGGTGTCTATGGCAGTGAGGGGTTTGGGGTGTCTATGGCAGTGAGGGTTTGGGGTGTCTATGGCAGTGAGGGGTTTGGGGTGTCTATGGCAGTGAGGGGTTTGGGGTGTCTAGAGCATGCACATGTGTGAAGAGCCCAGAGGATGACGTCAGAACTGTTGCTCTATCACTTTCCTTATTTCCTAAAATCACTGTCTGTCATGGAACCCAAAGACATGTTGGGAATCTAGCAAGCCCTGTGGTCTTCCAGCCTCAGAATTTCTCAGAGACTTGCTTACAGGCTTTTCCAAGATCTTGCTTATATCTGTATGGTTGCTGGGGTCTTGATGCCAGCTCCCCATGCCGGGACAACAGGGGCTCTTTTCTACTCTCGGGTCCTACCTTAATAATATGTGTAACATGGACCCCAACTTATTGTTCCTGATCTGTGGTATTTTTCAATTTTATATCTCTTGTGCTAGAAATGCATATTCTATTGTTCTTTAATTCTATCAAAATTATTTTCTCAATTTAATTACTTTCATTCAACTTTTTTTTAACTCTTTAAGACAAGTTGATTAAACCATTATTAAGAGGTCATTATAAAATTTTAATGAAGAACTAATTCTCCCATAAAGGCAACTGAAATAAATATTGTTTGTGTAAATAAGTAAATAAGACTTTTATGGATTTGGTGGAATTAAACACACCACATTCTCTTACACTTAAAAGGAAAAGAGTAAGGAGAAAGGAAGAAGGAAGGGAGGATGAATGGATGATTAGTGAGTGACTGATGCTCATGGAACTCTCTGATCCAGGTTTTAGGTCTCTATACTGAGCTGAGGTCCAAAGAGGCCTGTGGACCTCCACATATTTCTGACATTTAGTACTTAAGATGCACAGACTTCCAAATGTGTAACCTAGCCTCTTAGAGAACAATACAGATATTTATATTATCTTTGGAAATAAGAATTTATGCTCTGTACTATTATATATTGTTTTCATAACACTCTCCTTGGGCTCTGACTATTTTATACTGATATACCTGATTCAGTTAGTCACAAGCAGCACACTATTTTATTTTGAAACATGCTGTATAGACTGTCATACTCATTGATGTCTGATGTCAAAGTGCTTATTCTGTGAACTCAACCTGAGGCACAACAGGTTAGCCTACAATAAATATTTGTTGAACTGTTATTGTTAATGCTCTCACAGACTAGTGTTTTGTTCTAATTATTGGTTTATTCATGCTATTGACTTTCACACTTGTTTTGATAACGTGCGATATTGTTTAACTATTATTGTACATCTGTAAGTATCTCTTCTATCTGAGCATAGTCACAGATAGTAACAGATGATAACTAGGCAGATAGGTAGATCTATTCATAGAGAGATGATAGATAGATGGATGATGGCTGACAGACAGATATATATATATATATATATATATATATATATATATATATATATAAATAGATAGGTAGGTATGTATATATATATATGATAGACAGATAGATAGATAGATATAGATAGGTAGGTAGATAAATAGATAGATAGGTAGATATACATAGAGATACAGGTAGATAGATAGATGATAGATAGATAGATAGATAGATAGATAGATAGATAGATAGATGATAGACAGGTAGGTAGGTAGATAGATAGATGATAGATAGATAGATAGATATATAGATGATAGATAGGTAGGTAGGTAGATAGATAGATGATAGATAGATAGATAGATAGATGATAGGTAGGTAGGTAGATAGATAGATGATAGATAGGTAGGTAGGTAGATAGATGATAGATAGATAGATAGAATAGATGATAGATAGGTAGGTAGGTAAATGGATAGATAGATGATAGATAGATAGATAGATAGATAGATGATAGATAGATAGATAGATAATAGATAGGTAGGTAGGTAGGTATATAGATAGATAGATAGATAGATAGATAGATAGATAGATAGATGATAGCTAGCTAGCTAGATAGATATAGATAGATGATAGATAGATAGATAGATGATAGATAGATAGATAGATAGATAGATAGATAGATAGATAGATAGATAGATAGATGGCAGATAGATAGTAGGTGATATATAAATTTTTCTCATGTGTTAGAAATACCACTGCTCACAGTTATTCATATGGTGATTTTGCTTCATCAAAGGGACTCTATCTACCTAAGTAAACTTGGACTTGTCAGTCAAGATATTCTGTGTAGGCCTTAAGAAGCTATGATTCATACAATCTCATTTCCATGGTGATTGCCTTAAATACCGTATCTTCAGCACTTAGTTTCCCATAAAAATCAATTGAGCTTTGCAGTCCCTTTGGGTTTAAAGAGGCACTTCAGAAGACAGTGCTGGGAAGTGCAAACTTGCTGCCTTCTTTTTGGTCTTTTGGCTTTTTCAAGGTGGGATTGAGATATGGCACCATTTCCTCGGAAAATTGACTCTAAATCTCCTATGTACTGTCGCTTCAAAGATGGACAATTTCAAGAGGGAAGAGTGGGTGTTCTGACTCTCCTTGCTTCAGATTAGGTTTCTCTCACATATGCTGATGTGTAACAGAGAATTTGAAGACATAGAGTCCTGGTTACTGCTACTTGGCCTGGGTTGCTCCATTTTGCTTTACTGCTCATACTTTATTCTCTAAGAAATGAGTCCTATAGTGCTGTATGACTAACACATTCACAAATGATGTGAGAAGACGTTTAAGGTCACATAATGGATGTTTGCCTCTTTGTTACTTCCATTATTAGGACATCAGCGATGTGTGAGCCACGGAAACAGGTATAGCTTTCATTTCAGGGCTGAGGCAACTAAAATTAAGAAGCATTATGTCACTGCTTATAAATTTCTTATCCATCACTAAGACAAAAGTACATTTGGAATGAAAAGCTTGTGTTCATTTTGTAATGCTACATGTTGTCTTGAAAGTATGGGAAATTGTGGCTTCCTTTTGCATTACAGATCAATTTTGAGGAGCTTGGACTCTCTCACCATTACCATCAGTGTTCACAAATGTGCAGGTCTAGGAAGGAAGGATCCCCCATCATCTGTTCTAGCCTAGCCTCTGTGACACAGTTCATGTTTGTAACTTCAGCATTTCCAGAAGCCGTTCTGCACACTCATGTGCACATGCACACAGTGTATAGCATTGATTCAGTTTCCATTATAAAGAGTACCTTGTTATGATGGGTTTGGCAATGTTAGCACTCATGAATCTTGTAATAAAAACATAGTAAAAATAGATACCCACTCTCCCCAATTCTTTTCCAAATACTTTTGTTTCCTTATTCCATGTAATATATATATATAATCTCCAGCTTGGTTATGCATTCAGGAGCCAGTATACTGGACAACTGTAATTTTGACATGTCATTGTCCTCTCTGGACCTCAGCAGATCATTGAGACCTGGAAACTGGAGGTTACCTAGTCACATAAACAATTAATGATGAAGGTAAAAGTTTAGAGTTATATATTAGAGAATTAATTAAACTTTCAGAGAACAACAGCCCACCATGGTGACTATAAAATCACCTTAGAAAATGAAGGTCAAATGCCTTTAAACCCATTGGAAAAAAGAATAACGTCTAACCTTATGACCAACATTGTTTAAGAAAAATTTAAGAAGCATAAATGTGACTCATACATGTATTTTTAAATGTTCTAACTGCCATAATAAATAAAGAAAACATTTCCAGTCCTATTTTATTTAACCCAATATATCTCAAATATGTCAGTTTAATATATCATCATGGAAAAATTTCCCTCATTAATCTTAGAAACCTCATATATATTTAATACTTACAATGCATCTCATTTTAGACCAGTGAGATTTTGACTATTCAAAACTACTTTCTCCTCTACCCTGTGCTGTATTGAGAAAAAGAAAATGCCAGGGTATAATTGGAGAAAATTCTGGATATCTCTAAGGCCATGCACATCCCTTTCTTACCTGCCAGTGCAGGAGTGAAATTCACTGTTATGACTCTTTCTGCACAGATTATTAAGGTTTTTTACTGAAGAGTTTCCACCCAGGCCTAGAACATTTCCCTTACACAGATCCCAACAAGAAAAAGGATTGGAGAGCTATGTTCATATTATGTTGGATACATGATTGGACAATGATTAAAAAGGAGAAACTACATCATTGTTTCAGTGTCCATTGAGAAGAATACATCCTTATGACGGGTTTGGCAATGAAAACACTCATGAATCTTACAATAAAGCCTATCTATGTAGTGGCCACTAACGTTCCACATCACCATTGAGTGAATTAAATAACGTACGCATATAATAGCAGGTAGAAAAAAAAGTCATTCTTAGGATGTCAAGACTTGAGTAATCTCTTGGTTTAAAAAAAAAAGAGGAGAGCGATTGTGGACAGCAGTGAGTTTTCAACAGTCTGGTACTGCCATCTTTTTTATGACATTGGGAATATGGGTCTGCTCTTTCAAGATGCAATTTTATAGTATGTTAAATAAAAAGATAATAGTCACATGCCAGGTTGTTGTAAGAACTATGTAGAACTGACTACATGTGCAGAAATGGCCACTTGTCTTTTGCAGTTTTTCTTTCATCTATGGCTCCACAGAGTGTGATTGCTCTTCTGACACATTACCAGGAATAGTAGATGTCTACTTCAATAGACCCCCCTCCAACACTACATAAGAAAACAGAAATTCTTGGCTTCATTCCCCTCAGCCTACTCAACAGAACTGCAGTAAACAAGATAGAAATCTTATATGCATTTTTTGTTTCCTTTTGGAGAAATCATTATCCCTTAAAACTCTGCCAAAAATGTTTTGCCCAAGATATTCCTATGAGATTTTGTGTCACTGGTCAGTCGTCACTCTTCCTACTCATCCAAAGTCCTATATTTTGCCTCTGGTCATTTCTATGTTATAGTCAATGCAAACTGTGGCACACAAGGAAACTTGGCCTTGTTTAGCCCTGAAGGAAAGGATAATGAGGGAAGAGGTGAGAATCACCTCGCTCTGCAAAAATCAATGTTATTGATTGGTGGACTGAAGGTAACTAAAAACAGCTTTCTAGATGTAGTAGAAAAGAATGAAGGGAAGGAGATGGGCAGAATCTCCATAGTGAGAATGAACAGGCTGTCCGGAGAACAATGCTCATTAGGGATTAAGAGTCTTGCATCTTTGATGCCCACCCCTACCCAGCATCCAAACTTCTTCATTTTGTAAATATCTTGACTTGTTTATCTCAACCACAGCAGTGGTGCAGGCCTAAGAGAAAGGGAATATGTTATCCACTGTACTCACAAATTCTCAGTTTTTCTCCATACTATCTTGAATTTTTCTTATCTATTTGCATGAGCTGTATGTTATTTCCCGAACTAGCCAATTTCCTTCTAAAAATACAGAATTTTCCTGACACAAATAGTGCTCAGATTTCAAATTTGAATCAAATCCAGTAAATTACTACACATTATTTGTAGACATATTTGTAATTTATTATTGTTTGTTTCTAAAGTGGAAAATAGTGCTTACCCTGTAGGAAATACTCAGCCTTTATATCTTAAAAAAAAAGAAAAGAAAAAAAAAAGACTGATAACAACACGTAATTTTCATGCTAATAAAATAACCATGAATATCCCACAGTAGAGACTTACGATGTTACACTAGAAACACAAACTAATAAAAGATAGAAAACAAAGATGTTTCATTTATCGAAGAAATAATCAAGTCTATATACCCTGAGTCATGGAGGGAGAAAGAAAACCTATTTTCTGCTTTGAACTATGTGATTGAACAAGAACAATTAGAAGATAACATACTGGTTGGTACTTTACAAATTCTAGAATATACAAAGTCATGCCACACTTGTTGCCTTGCTTATACTGTTAGCTGAAAAGATCTTTTTTCACAAAATATATTCTGACTTGGTTTTCTTTTCCCCAACTCCTCTCCCTGTCAACACCCAATGAATTCATGCAAGTATTTTAATGTTATTTTGAGGCATCTTTTATGTATAAAATTATAACATTGGCCTTTTCCAGGTTATAAATTTAATATTTAAATTTTAAAAATAAAGTTAAAAGCCTAGACTTTTTTTTTTTGGTTTTCCTTCATAAACATATTATTCTGTTTATAAATCTAGCAAGGATTTAGAATTACCATTAAACATTTTATACTTAATTAAATCCCTTTATATTTTAACCTAAATTTTATATACTTGTAAAACTTTCAAGTTTGAATATTTTCTCTGAGTAATAGACAAAGCTTTCAAAGTGCTTAAATTATTTATATCTAATTATAAATCTTAAAATGTATGTTTTAAATGTTTCCATATATTATAGCACAATTTGTAAGTGGAATGTTTTTAAAATATTTTAGTATAATAAGTAAAAATTAATTCCCTAATATTTAGCAATAATCTGTTTTAATTTAGAAATTTTTCATAAAATACAAATATATACATTATCAAATATGCATAGTTAGCTAGCACAAAACAGTAATTAAAAGATTAGATATGTTTATTACTTTTGAATTAATTAAATCTTCTCCCATTCCTGAACTTCTCCCTACAGAAGAAAATGTACGGAAGATTTTGTGATTGGAATCCCAAGTACTCATTGGTACTTTATTCTCACCTGCCTGAGGCTCTGCTTTGGTAGCACTTTTTACCAGGAGATGAGCATCCCCTGGTACCAAGCGTGATTTCTCTAGTTTCCTTAAACTGAAATACTAAGCATCGCATTAAAGTTACCACCTCAAATTTTACAGTGGAGTTGTATCATAGCCAAACTTCTTGGGATTTCAGGTGTGCTGTAAGGAAATTCTTAGCTACACAACCAAGTGTATAATTTCCACCGAGGTTAAAACTAATTCATACTACTTCAGTTGACAGTTCATTGCTTCCTCTGAAGTAGGCTAGCATTCCTCTGAGTGGCTTGTCCATTATCTGTGAGGCTTCGCCTGTTGATAGTCTGGCTCATGGTGTGAGATAAATGTTTGCTGCTATCTTCTTAACACACTGTCTAGAACCTAAACAGCAGGAGCACAGACAAGCCACTAACTGGAAAAATGTGTTTCCTACTTGGGTCTCCTACTCAAAGTCCTGTTCTTTCATTGCTCTAAGCAGAGCAGGACTTGGACGGATTCTAGCATGGGACAGGGGTCTGCAGATGGTTGGTAAGAATGAAGATTTTGGACGGCCTTAGGTATAGGACATCCACGATCGAGGAAATGTATGGCCAGTTTACTTCGAGCTTTGAAGAAAAGTAAGTCTGGCACCGCTATGGGGAGCTTAAATTTGAAGAGGATACAGGAAAGCAAGCTGGAATGTTTCTGTGGCAGGAAAGATAGGGGCGAGTCTGCATGGGTGAGAGGAGGCGTAGCTAGTGCAGAAGGAATTGTTGGGAATCACGACAGAGATAGGCTGAACGGCCTTTCTGGATTTACTAGGTTCCACAGGGGCTGCAGAGTAAAAATGATGCCGCGTTCCCACTCTAAACGCCCAGGAGAATGCTAATAATAAACAGGTTGTCTGGCTGGATTCTGCTAAAAGAACCTTTAAAATACCACTGTGAGGCATGTTATTTGGCTCTGGTGGGTGGAGCAACAGCACTCGGGACTAGCTAGTGACATGCTTATATGAAGCCCACAGTTTTTCCTTGTTTAAAGTACAATGGCAATGATCCTTTTGAAAGCCAGATTCACCATATATATTTTTCTCCAAAGTGCATCTCCTTTCAAAGCTATTCCAAGGTTACACTTGAAAGCCTTCTATCCTCTGCAAAAGTTAATGGTCTGAGAAAAACAATGCATTCGGTTCCTGCCTACCTGGGCGTATTTACTTGGAAAAGGAAAAAGAAAAAGCACACCTATTATGCAACTTCTTGAGACAATGCTTAAACATAATTATTAGTGACAGGGAAACGTTCTTGATATGTTGTAACAAGCACAAAAGCCACTTGTACATTCATCCCAAACACATGCACACATTGATACGACCACACTCATCAAACGGCAATGAGAAGCCTTTTCTCTCAACACCAAGGTGGTAAGATTTTTTTCTGGGGAGTTTTCTCTGCTTTATATAATGTCTCTAATGAGCAACTATTCTTTCACAGTCTAATAAAAGTTGATAAGTACCAAGTATAGTGACCTATTTAAAACTGTTCTCTTACCAGGTGGTGATGACACACACTTTTAATCCCAGCACTCTGAAGGCAAAGTTATGCAGATGTCTGAGGGTTCAAGGCCAGCCTGGTCAGACAGCAAGTTCTTAGAGAAACCATGTCTCGAAATCCAAAAAACAAACAAATTTTCGAACATGAAAATAAAACTGATTTCTTAGCTTACTTTTTAACTGAGCCCAAAGGTCTATTTCTAAATGATCTGTCAACTAAACACTTGACACACAAGCAGTGCATGAAGGTTTTTTTCCAGCTACCACAGGTTCGGGACACTAGGCAGGCGCTGCCTTCCGCCTTTCCAAGTGTACTGCACACCCATTGCCTTGGCTGTTTTTTATTTTCATTCTAGGTACACTCCTACAAATATACCATGTAACTTGTAAAAATAAACAAGAATGCTCACATACCATTTTTAAAAGTATCGAAATATAAGCATATGCATAATAATATCTGCCTTGCTTCCATTCTAAAAAAAAAAAAAACCACTGCTTCCTCTGTTTACTTTAAATTCTGTTCTTTATTAAATCGTCATTGTCAAAACGAGAAGCAAGATTTAACTCCGGGGCATATTTTCCAGACTGTGTGCTCTCAAGTTCAAGTGTCTTTGTTTTCCTGGTCATATTTCACTTGTCCATTCTTAGGATGGAGGTTTCCCAAGCCATAGCACAATGGTGACTTATCCTGGCAGGTTTTCTGCCTTTACTTGTTACACTAACAGTAAGTCTAGGCATTAGCAAATAGACCCATTTCAGCATTTGCTTGCTTGTTTGTTTGTTTGTTTGTTTGTTTACACATGGACTGATTATGATGTCTTTTAGGTTCATTCCCCTGAATCCAAGGGAGGGTATAGGTTATCTGACCTCTGGGGATTTTCCCAGACTTTGGCTAATGGAGAAAATCAGGGGAAAAGAAACTCTGTATAGATAAAAGTATTATAAGGCACAGGAGGGACCAGTGTTACTATAACTAGAGTTAATATTAATTTCTTTGGAGAAGGGAGTCAAAAGTCAGAGTGGTCACTGGATCCCTATCTCAAAGAACTGGTTGAGATTAAGAAAGATCTTCCAGGCACTATCCTGCCCTGTTCCTAAGCAGAGGAACTGTTTCAGGATCTCCAGCTTCTACCGGTGTGGCCCAGGGTGGTGTAATCCCCACGCGGCTGAGTCCCTCCCATGGTGAAAAATAAAAACTAAATTAAATTAAATTAAAAATAAAATAAAGGGCTTACCAACAATCTTCCCTGAGGACTGCTATTGTGAATGTTGTACACAGAGCCTGCAGCATTATGAATAATAACCAAATATTAGTCTTTTAAGTGCACTGAATGCACAGATTGTTAAGCTAAGCTTTAAGGTCTGAAATCTTGAAAGTCAGTACTGAACCATGAATTTCTAGAGGAACAGAACAGATATGTCCATCAGGACACTGACAAGGACCAGGCTGCATATCAGCTACCCTGTGTCCACTCCACATTCATACATACCTTGTTACAGTTGGCTGATTGATGAAATTCCGCATCTTTTCTTTTTCACACCCTTAACTGAGTTGTATGCTTCAGAAAACAAGAAATATGTCTTTCAAATTATGAGCTATGACTCATTCTTCTCATCTCAAATGTTAACACTTGAAATGTAAATAAATAAAATAATTTTTTTTAAAAAGGAAGGTAAATGAAAGAATTTGTTTTAAACTGGTCAGTATTAATTGTGTGTCTGTGACTATATGTCTGATTATAATACTTCTAGTTTATCTTGAACAACATTATAATCAAATAAACTTTTAAAATTGAAAATAAAACAGACAGCGCCCATATGCATACTTTTTGGTGAAGGCATGTGCTGGTTCCTTAAACAGGATGACTTGCAATTCTGAGGTGGCTGTGGAAAGTCCTTCCTATACTCTCAGGATCTGAGACACTGAGGCAGAGACTGCCATAAATTTAAGGACAGCCCAGGTCATATGGTGAGTTCCATGCCAGCTTCTGCAAAAGTGTGAAAACTCTTCTAAGAGACAAGAATTATAATTTTAAATCTTTCATACCATGTGTTACTGTGAAAATTTTGGGAAATTTATGGGCCTGTGCATTTCTTAGGGAACTAGAAATCAGTTCCTTTTCATAACGTGTGTTAACCTGTTCCTTTGATTCTGGATACAAAGAAGACATTTTCCAAGTTCCTGTGTTGTTGTTTCTGAGATAAGATCTTGCTCTGTGACTCCAATTGACATCACAATCATCATATCTTATCCTCTCTAGTTTGAGATTACAGACATGTGCCATCACACCCAATGGTAAGCCTGTCCTAGGAATTACTTAGTGACGTTTCTAAAGTTGAAAGATGTTTCCTTACAGATCCTATTGCTGAATGAATACTCTCATCACCAAGGCATTGATCTTGTATCAAACAAAAAAAACCCTTTGAATAAAGAATCTATTCTCCATGTTGTACATCTGTTCATATTTGATACCATGCTAAAGAGACATTCTGCAAAATGGGTCTGGTAACGTGAATGAGTAACATTCGCTGGCCATCTTTCATCTGCAAATATTTACTCATTAATTGTCAGGTGAAGTCATGCAGACATGAGGAGGCATGGCTGTTGCTCTGAAGTAACTCACAGAAGACTTGGGCACAAGCTCGGAAGATATCCTCCTATGTTTGAAAGAGGTGACCCTAAATGGAAGAACAAACCTTGACTATATGCTTGATCTGAGTATTAGCTAACCTAATTTACTAAAGGGTCAGAGGACTTAAAAGCATAGAAACTTCAAAGATTTGCTTCCTCAAACATAATTTTGTACAGACCTGAGCAACATACCTCCAACTTCTTGAATACACACCTGCCCCCTGAATAATTATCGGGACCTTTAAGTTGGCACTTTATTCTGGGAATACTTGTGTGAGAGTATATGTTACACACAGCAACCTTGGTGACCAGGTTCAAACTTTGTGAAATTACTTAAATCTTCCACTGAAAACTACTGGTTCCTATTTGACTGACAGAAGCCTGATTTGTTCACTGGATATAACCTTGACATTTTTCTTCCTGGCCACCATGGAGACACACACACACACACACACACACACACACACACACACTCGTGCATGGGAGCCTTCCATACTCACCTTACGTAAGGCTATCACCAGAAGCTACACTGAACATATGCCCCAATTCCCATCCCATTTTCCTCCTCAGTATTTATCATACTGTATGTATTTTACTTAACCGTTTTACTTCCTACTTACTGAACTGCCATATAAATTCCAAGGGAAGAAATCATTGTCTGGTTCATTTTATGCCCCTTATTCCTAACACCTATTTCAGTGCATGGACCATAACATAATGTTTGCCAAACAATGCTTGTTAAATAAATGAGTTGAGGTTGTAAAACAATACCTGATGCTTGACCGTAGCTGTTGTTTATTAGAAAGAACAAATGAATGAAAAATACACCCGTCCTCGCTGCTTGTTTTGCTTTGCCAATAGTTGAAGTGCCTGGGACATACTGCTCTTTCCTGTTCATGTATCTGTGCATTATAACTCAGTATTGTAAGGCTGCTATCAGAGTTAACAGTCCAGTAGACTTGGATGATAGCTGGCCTCATTGGCAGCGAAGAGCTGTAATATTAGGCAAGTTATTTTGTTCCCTGAATAAAGTTTAGTTAATAAGAAAAGCATAGGTAAGCTTTGCCTATACAGTAATAACACTAATGTGTTAGAGATTACTGGGCAGCTTGAGTACAGTCTACAAGCCTGATCGATGGCAGATGCTACTTTGGCTATTCATAATCTCCCTTATTTTTGTTCCTTATGTTATTTTAATGGTTTTGAGTTACAGGTCTTCATTAGAAGTTATTAATCAACACATCAATATTAAGGAGGTTCCCAATTAGACAACTATAACCCAGGAGTCTAGTGAGGTTCTGGTGCTTGTTGGCATCACGAAGGTGACAATTATTCAGCTGGAATCCTGACAGGAACCACCTCTGATTTTGTCATGAGCCGTAGTCTCACGACACCTATGAGCTGTAGGTGTTACACAAACTCTCCACGAACTCTGATTCATGATCCTACCAGCCCTGACTACAAAAAAGAATGTGCTTACTCAAAGCATAAATATGTGCAATGCATTGGGGGATGTTGCAAAGAGTAGGTGTCAGCAACACAGAGATTCAAAGCCTTTTTCTTCTGAGCCACCCTTTATACTTCAATTCCTGAAGAGGATTTTTTTTTTTTTAAATAAAGACAATAAAATACAATTCCTGTCTTCAAATGCTTAAAGTCCATTTGGTAATTGGAAAAAAAACTTAAACATTAGCAAAATTAACTAGATGTATAAGTTCACATTACAAATTCCATGAAGCAATCTAGGACATGTTGCTGAGTGGGCTGGAGTAACGCCTCAGCAGTGAACACTAGCTTCCATTCCTGCAGAGGACCAGAGTTGGATGCCCAGCATACATATCAGGCAGCACATAAGTGCCTCCAAGTTAGCTCCAGGGAATCTGACGCCATTCTCTGGGCTTCACGGACATCATTGCTGACTTATGCGCATGCACACACGCACACGCACAGACACACATAATTAAAATAAAATAAGCATTTAAAATGTATTGCCAAATAAAGGAAAGATAACATGTATTTAGTATTTAAGGGGAAATCAGAGGAACTGCTATGGATTAGGCTCAACTTCTGAGAGTGTAGACTCCCTTGACACCTTCTAAGAGGAAGGATGGAGGGTAGACAAGGATGGTTACCAAAAAAGGGACCTCATTTCAGGAAACTGTTTTAGAAAAAGCTTAAAGATAAAAATATCATGAAGTATTACAAAAGAAAAACTTGGGAGAATTTAGCATGATGTATGTCTGGATTCTAGAGCATTGAGGCAGACATTCAATAAGTTGTTTTAGTGTGAATTACTGATCCTTTTGTCTTTGCCTTACAATCTAAATGTATCAATTCAGAAGAGTAAATGACAGCTGGGTGCAGACAGTCTGTGATGCTCAATAGAGTATTTGAATCCAACCTTTTATAATGTCAAAGCAGTCATGAATATGCATACATATACGTGTCACATATATCTTAACCATATATATATATATATATATATATATATATATATACACACATAAACACACACACACACACACACACACACACACACATATATATATATATATATATATATATATATATATATATATATATATATATCAGAAGGAAGTGAAGTGAATAAAATAAAAAAGCCTAAGATTCCATTGTTAAATTTATTTGGCATGTGTTAGCTGAGTACTTTTGACTTGGTACTGTATGTGCTTATACACTTAAGAACAATCAATGCTTACAATTTCAGCTTTTAGAAGCAGATTATACTTTAGTGTTTGTGAATTTGCTTGATTGTTATGACAATGGTGCTGGAAGAAGAATTATTAAATCATAATACATCCCTCATTAGCTATAATTTTTTTTAAAATTACGCTTGATCTATGTGATTTCTTAATATTACTTGGTGGAATCTACTTTATACAGCATGACTTAGTTGATGGAAAATTCTTACTTTTTCTATCACTTACTGTGCACAGCATTTCTTAGAGCACTATCACAGGACTTTTATAGCATTTATATGTCATGCCTCATTCTTGTGTGTGTGCACATTAGTGCGCATAAATAGCCTGCGTTCATACAGCAGTATGAGTAAAGGTCACCAGAGAAGCCCTGGTATTGATCTTTGCCCTCTGTCGTGTTTAAAGGGGTCTCTGTGAGTCTTCCATTGTGTAAGCCTGAATAGCCAGGCTGACAGCTTTCAGAGATCCTCCTGTCTCAGCCTCCATTTCCCTGTAAGAGGGAGGATGCTATATGTCTAGTTCTTATACAGTGGATGAGGATTCAAACTCAGGCCCTCAGCCATCCAGTATTTTACCTAATGGAACATCTTTCCAGTCAACATCATTCTTACAAGAGTTATTATTGTTCCTGTTTACAAATGAAAATCTAAACTTCACAGAGCTTAAGAAGTGTCATCAAACTATTCCATGGGTGAGAAAGACAGACTCAAATGCAGTCTTCTTGGAATTTTCAAAAATCATGCTCTAGAAGCAATTTGTCAACACTGTTTCTCTAGAGTGTTCTTGTATTGCATACAAGTAATTTACAAAATGAAGGAGAAGAATTCTAGAATTTAGGGCATATATAGGCATTGGGATTTATAGAAAAGAACAAAACAAAAGAGAAGTCAAACTCAAGACTTGAGCTTCATGTAGGTCTGCCTATGTGAATGCGATAGAACACCCGGATGTCCCTTCTTTCTACATTATGTTCCCTATAAGTGGTGCTGGTCTGACTTGGCGTTCCTGTCTCAGAGTGTGTGAGCTTGTAGGTGGGCATAGAATCATACTTGTAGCAGCAAGAAAATCCTAATAGGGAGAATTTAAGATGATTTAAAAAAAATCATTGTTCACATCTTTACTCTCAAAAATAGAGCTGTTTTAATAGACATTTGATAAAACAAACTACCCATGCTGTCTCACCAAGTTGTACTGTGCACGTGACACATGCAATTTCAGATCAAATAGGAATTGAGCCTTCACATAACGGTCACTTAGTTTTGTGCGACAACAAATTCAACTGTTGCAATCATTTTCTATTAAAAAAAAGTTGAAACAAAACCCAAACCAGTATCATACCCATTTTTATCACTTCAGCAGCTTGAAACTATTATGTGTAAATAATTCTCTTCATTGGAAGTCTGGCTTGTTTGTTTGTTTCCCTTTTCCTTTTGCGTAAAGACCTATTTCAGAAAAGAGATGGAAACAGCATAATTTTCAAAGCTATATTGTGATGGGTGAGCATCACTTCAGTTGCCACTGTTCAGCCTTGGAACACCCCATAAGCCATCCACTCCCAACTAGTTACATCTTCCCCAGGGTTCCGTGTGCACTAGCTGCATGCTCCTTCTACCCATCATGCCTTGCTCTCAGCAGGAAGGTGACTGATTTCTATTAGCTGTCAAGTTTCAAGAGTTTACAGTGAAACCTCTCTTGGTTGTTCCAGATATAACTGGTTTGTGCTGTGTTTATTCAATTTCCAATGACAATAATGCCCTTTATCACAGTCTTTTAAAAGACTCATCATACTTCAGACCACTCAGCGGTCTATGTACCTGTCCTACGCTAGAAGTCCTCTAAAGGCAACAATTATCTTCAATTAACCTTAGTATCTAAAACTTCAGCACAGTGCACAAAGCATACCTGCCATTTAAAAGATTATAGTGACCCTCAAGTTACACTCTAATGTGTCACACTCTCCCAGGTCTGTGTGTGTGAGGGTGAGTGTGCGTGTGTGTGTTCGTGAGTGCGTGTGTATTTATTGTATATACTTGTGGTCCAGTTTTAATGTTATTTGATTGACACCTGAAAGCATTTAAAGTATATTAAAAGACACCATTTCCCCCCAAATACTTCTGCCTATAATATTTTTTAAACATCAAATTTGTCAAATAATCATTTGAGAATAAAAGATGACATTGATATTGTATTTTGCATTGAAAAATACATTTCATAAGAATGTTATATTATCACCAACTTGAAGTTTTGGGTGAGTGCAGCAAATATTACATGAATCTGTCAAGCACTAAACACCATAACTGGGGTTTTTCAGAGTCATGCAGATAAGTAATGCTAAATATAAAGAAATTAAAGGTAATTATATTAAAACATAGAAATAAAACTAAGTCTAAAAATACTAGGTATGAGTTTACTGTACCCAATATGGTGAAAATCCAGGTGAAGACCATATTTAAAACTCTTTCACAAATCTTGCTGTCTCAGAAGAAGAAGATACAAAATAAACTTGTAAATTGTATAGTACAAAGGCCAATTGTAAAAAAAAAAAAAAATAAGTACACAGACCTAAAATTGAAGGCAATTTATTTGTAAACAAGCAAGTTCATATATAGTCCATATAGGGACGAACATGGTCTGTCTCTGCTGTGTCAGAAAATATCAGAATTCAACCAGGTTATCCAAGGTATTAAGGCTTTATTATGCAAAGGTAAGAAATCATTAGAAAATGTCTTTCCTCAGGAGTTGAAGTAAGACAAATTTAAAACAATCCAGACAACTGTTTTAAGTTACAGAAAGGAAGTACTTCTCCAGAGGAGATCTGCAGCTCTCTCTCTCTCTCTCCCCTTCCCTCCCCCTCCCCCTCCTGGCACTTCCAAATTTTAATAATGAATTATCAAAACAAGTGTTCCTCAATATGTGAGTTGCCAAGTTTCTTCTGAAGTTCTTTCTTTCTTCCTTTCTTACTCCCCCCCCCCCCCCCTCTCTCTCTCTCTCTCTCTCTCTCTCTCTCGACTTAGAAAAAAAAGGAGAAAAGACAAGGACTCATCCACTTTACAAACCAAGGAACTGACTATATTTTGAAATAGAAGGTACTAGAAATTAGTGTTTGGCGATACACCCTATCTCCCAAAACCTTTCAGGAGGTTGATTAATCAATCCTACAGCAGTCACCTGGGAAGTGAATTCCTAATGTAATAAGAAGTAAATCCTACAAACTCTGCTTCTCAGGCTCCGGAAGCGTCCAGGCTGCAGTGGAGAGGGGTCTGCTCCAACCAGGAACAGAAATCCTACCTGTCTGAAGTTTACAGGCAAGGTAGGAAGGTTTACAAAAGGGAGCAGCAGGGAGCTCTCCAATAAAACTTGTAAACACACAAAACGAAACTTCAGTACCCAGACACATAAAACAGTTCCTCTGCTGAAATAACAAAGAAAACACTTTACACTGACTTTTAATTTTTTCAAAAGTCCAATTTTAGGCTTTAAACTGCATCTTTTTTTTTTTTTTCTTTCTCAAAGACAATCACTTCTTTTTGGAACTGCTTCAATTAGAAATACAAACGCGAGGGGGGGGGGACATAAATTCATTTAAATATGAATGCAAGTGGAATCCCACAGCTGCTCTCTCTCCTTCTCTGAGCGGAATGAATAGAGTCAGATAAACCTTCCAATGATGACATCCTTGCTCATGACAAGGGGAAAATCTCCCAAACTTGAGCTCAACTTTGGAGCCCTATTAGCTCCAGCAAGTGAATGTCAGCGAGGTGACAGCACCCAGGTAGCCGCGGCGCCCAGGCATCCCACCCTGACCTGGGAAGCTGTGTGATTAATGCTACCGAATTCCTGATGTCCATCATCCTCCTCCAACACACAGGATGCTCGGATACCCCACAGATCACATCCTAATTCCACTCCAGCCTCCACATTCAAACCCGGGAGCTCCCAGAACAATGAAGCCTGCAGGAACACGGACAGTTTACAGCACTTTCAAAAGGAAAGATTAATTCTAATTTACAGCGTGATCCACAGCTTGTTACCTCCTCTGGTTTCTTGGTGCTGGCCTACGGAAATAATCCTCGTTTTTTTCCTCCACCCCCCCTCCAAGTGTGAGCATGAATCTGAATTACAAACAGTTAAACCTGAAGGTCACTTCACCACAGCGTTCCCGACACGCTCCCCCAGGGAGGCTGCCAGGGAACAATAAAACAAAGCCTTCGCAACCACCTGTAATAATCTGCCTGCTCAGCCGGCCATCCGAAAAGTCCTGGCGCTACACAAGGTAGACATTTTTTGCAGCTGGTTTAACATGTACATCATACCCAGTTGCCGTCTCGCTCCCTCTTACCTTCACGTTAGTCCGGAGTGCACAGTAACATGCAAAGAACATTGCAGTAAATAAGGGGCATATGGGCCGGTGATCAGCTTCTCAGCACAGCGCAAGCCCCACACACACGATCCTGGGCATGTGCTGCTAAGGAGCGCCCGTTCCCTCTGTCAGTTTGAAAATGCATTGATCCCTGTTTCCTCTGACTACAAAACGACATGTCTTGAAGGTTCTGAGTGAGAGCTCAGAATCTCTTCATTGGCTATATATAGCATTATGCCCAGTAATTTCAATTAGCCGAGGATTCAGCATCCGAAAGTTAGAACCTCAGTTGCTTTGCCTTCTAGCATTTTAAATCACTGGGGGAAAAAAGGAGGGGGGGGAATGAGCTCACCCAGGAAGGAGGGGGGAAAAGGTGAAGAATTGAAATTTAACCAATGAGTTACTTATATTTCTGGAGAGCCCAAGTGTTGTCCTATTAGATACTTTGCCATGGGATTGCATCTGGCAGACTGTAGATGAAGAGGGAACCCTTTTCCTTTTGTAGCCTAACGGCTCTGCGCTACACTCCAAGCTTTTCGGATGCAGTGCCCTGTTTGGCAAATACTACAAACCACTGCAAACATGCCTCACTCTTCCATTTCTCTGGGTGGAAGAGAGCAGGACCAAAAGGTTCACTGTCTTCTACAGTCCCCTAAAACCTAAGCTGGGTCCACCAGGGGAGCTCTCCGTTCCAGGGCAAGGAAGTACCACCACTCACTGCCCTGTCCTGGAATATTATCAGGTCTGTCTGTCTTCCAGGGATATTCGAAGTTGTGAGGCTCTCTAATAAAACCATGCACCCAAATTCCCCAGTGCCACGCTTTGTTGACAAACAGCTATCAGTGATACAGGATGGGACTGGAACGAAACAGGGGGGCAGCTCGACCTCAGTGCACAGGAAGATGTAAAATGATATAAAATGTTCAGTTGGTTCTGGCAGGCAGAGAGAGAGAGAGAGAGAGAGAGAGAGAGAGAGAGAGAGAGAGAGAGAGAGAGGCTTCTATTTCCATGAATCAATGAAGAGGAGGAATTTTTAATTAACAAACATTTTCAGGTCTTTCCGTCTGTTGCTATCCTTGACAGGCAACACATACTGCAAATTAATTGGATTTTTATTCAGCCAAAGCAGGGTCCTAAACTCTATTTTTCCAGCTTCAGGAAGCCCTAATGCTCAGCTAGAATTCTAAAGCTCTCTGGCGAAATGCGAGCAGACATGAACAGTTCTCACTGCAGTAAAAATAGTGGGAGGAAAAAGATTGGTGATGTCTTTGCCACAGCAACAGGGAAGAACCGCATCACTCAGAGGGAAAAAGCTGCAGTGACTTTTAGGGTTTTTCTTTAACGTGTTTTGCATAAGCCACCTCCCCTTCAGAGCCTGCAGCAGTACTGAGACTCTGCCAGTGTCTGGGGCACCTCTCCTGGGCAGTGGACTGAGGATGCTTCAGAGGGTAGAAGGTAATTCAGAGAGGAATTAAAGAGCTGGGTTTTCTCTTTCCCTCTTAATGATAAGCGTTCAGAATGTGTCGTCACTTCTGACTAAATAGCTATTTTTGGGCTGTCATTGTTTGTGGCTTTTTTAGGAAGAAGAAAAAGCGATCTTAGCTTAAGCTGGAGATTGTTTAGCAATGAAAGAGAAAGGAGCCAGCCACTTAATTTGATTTCCAGCTCTGTCTGTCATAGAAGTAGGTAATTACAAACTGTAAGTGCTTGTAACATAACTGTGATTTCCAGAGCAGCTAAAAAAATGAATGCCCAGGTCCCATCACTCCCCAACTTTTATTAATGGCTTTAGAGCAGAGCCTGTCATTTCAGTTCATAATCCCTCCCTCTCCAGAGGTCAGAGCAGGTTATCTCTCCTGCAGCTCTTCCCAGTAAAAGAATACAAACACCGGAAGCTGTGGTAAACAGGAGGAGTGTTTAAACTGCCTGTCTCCACTAGGGTTCAGAACATTCTCGAGAAAAATAGAACCATCGACAAATGTACTGTTAAGTAAATTCTTCACTAGGAATTAGAGTAATTGGCACTTGGTATTTTTTATTGCTAATTCGGTAGTCCCCAGTCTTTTTTGGTACCCCAAAACAGGAAGAAAAAGGAAGTGTCAGGAGCTCAAAGATGCACTCTGGTAGGAAGTAGAGGACAGTGAACTTGGAAGAACTTGGAGTTTCAGCCACAGCTTTGAAGTGGGTCCATTCCAAAGCAAGACTGTGGTCTTGAAGACCTATTTAATGCCCCCAGGCAGGTCACATGCTTCACAGAACCAGGCACAGATCTGCTCTTTAGTTTTAAGAATACAGGGATAATGGCCATTTTCATTTCTTTTTCCTTGTAGGAAATGAAGCATTAACTTGAACCACAGGGTCCAATAGAACGTTCCTTTATTAATGGGCTGGTAAGAGGCCTCAACAGGTAAATGTGCTTGCCTTCCATACCCCACTTCACCTGCACAAAGTAGGATTTTAAAAATGTGTTCTGACAAAAATGTATTGTATAATTTTATGCAAAAATGCTTAAAATCTGTACATTTATCTTTGTTTTGTAAAATAAAGTTGTTAAAAAAAATGTGTTCTCTGTTCTTAGTCAAAAAGTACACTGTGGCAGATAATCCACAAGAACATTTACTATTGAAAAAGAAAATTGTAGCCGGCTACAGTTTTGGAGGGAGTGGAGTAAGTCTATGTTTCAATTCTTCAAGTAATCTCAGAAAAACATCACCCATGGCAGGCTTTGCCTTCTGAATAACAGAATCATGTGTACCTAATTATGTGGTTGAAAATATTAAAGATGAATCATGCCAGAAAAACTTGATTGAATGAATGGGTTAGGTATAAAAACCAAAACTGCAACCCTATTAAAAGAAAACATAATTTTGCTCTTATATAATATTGAAGAAAGGACCAATGTTACATGTGTAAAGACAATTATGACTATGAAAAAAATATAAACTATCTGCCTTGGTGAAGAATATACAATAGTAAATTTAAAAAATTAGAAAATTATCTGCAATGTAACTGATTAGAAATTCCTTAAAGGCCCTTTTGAATCACTAAGAAGAATAAAGTAAATTTTAGAAAGAAAATGAAAAGTAATAAATTAAAAGTGACTACAAATATATTAAAATGTTCAATTCTTATTTAAGGAAAGGTATAAGATATAGAAAATGTTATTAAATTGTCAATTTCTTTCAGTGTAATGATTTAACCTCTAAGAATGTGATCTAAACACATTGAATGAAATTTAAAGAACTATATATAAAAAAATAATTCAACCCAGGTGTATGTATATCATTTGGTATTGAGTATACATGTTCACATGAGGGTCAGCATATAGCTAGGAAGACACTCATACACATGTATATACATATATGTAAAGGTCAGATGTCAACACCAGGTACATTTCTCAAACTTTCTGCACCCTAATCTTTTGAGGTATGTGCTTTCAAAGAGCCTGCTGCTTCGCAATGTGGGTAGGCTGCCTGGCCTCAGAGGAAACTGATAAGCAATACTATCCTTCTTGGATTCTTTTTCCTTTGGGTACTGGTGATCTGACCTTAAATCTGCATGCTTTCACTGTAAGCCATTTACCAACTGGACCACCTCTCTAGCCCCGGGTTTGAAACTTTAACAATTCTTTGAAACATAACTTCAGAGCTAGAGAGATAGCTCAGTATTTCAGAGTTTTTGCTGTTCTTGAAAGAGACCTGAGTTTGGTTCCCAGAACCAACATTGTAGGTAGGGGAGTTGATAACCTCAATCTAAAGGGATCTGATAACCTCTTCTGTTGACACCTGTATACATATGTGTGCATGCATGCACACACAGATCTGCTGATACACACACATACACATACTTTTAAAAATAACATAAATTTGTAAAAAAAGAAAAGGCAACATGAGAATATAATTTGTTAAAAATATAACAATAGTGGCACTATTAATATTTTAAGCAATTCATATTGATTGGCATCATATTCTTATCTGTAAAATTAGGGTGATGGGCTCCCATGTTCTGTTTTACTTGTAGTTAGCATACCTTTGTAACTTACAGTTTTTGTTAAGATAAACCTGATCAGGTAATGTGAATGCTAACTAGCTGCTGGGTCATAATCCAAGAAAAATAGATTGAAATCTCTAGATTTCTTATAAAGTTTCCTGTTTGGCTCCAATGTTGGGCTAAAGTTAATATCACTGCCGCAGGTCAGAGTTCATCAGCAACACCATTCAAAAAAGCAATGGGTAGGAAACATCTCAGGTTTGAAAGATACATGGTCTGTGACAGCTGCACAAAACTGATGTTCTAACAGCAAGGTGTCCTATATAAATGCCTATGTGAGGGGCAGTATATAGTCAACTTTTATGAAACTTCATTAATACTTATTAAAATTTGAATTCTTTACCATGATATGTCATTGCCTGGTTCCTGGTTCCAATTAAATAAATAATTCTGAGTGGAAGCTCAACCGTGTTGAGTAAGGGGCCATGTAGACACAGCACTTTCTTGTCTTGGAATTAGGCCTTGGGCTTCCAAAAACAAGTCTGGGTTTAAATCCATTTTCTTCTATCATTTCACAACTGTGTGACCTTGTGCTGGTTACATAACCCCTCTCTTCCACAGAGTTTTCCTCTGCCAAATAAAGAGTACAAACCAACCCCACAATGATGTTATAAGAGTGAAAATAACGAAGCTTGCAAACTCCTTGCCTTCCTACCTGGAGCATACTCAATTTAATCATGGGTACTTTGAAGTGTAAAGAAGGCTGGACTGTCAGAGAGAAGGAGGTAAATAAGACAAGGTCTTCATACTCCAGCATAGTTCTGTATCCCTCCAACATTGTTCATGAGCTGTGTAATGATCCAGTATTTATGTAGGATTTCTAAGCTGGTTTTTAAGGGAAACCAAGAAGTTTAGTTCTCTTCCAGAATGGGCTCACTGCCACTGGAATTTCTTGAACCTTCTTTAGAAATTTTCTGAGATAATAATAATAACAAATGTACAGGTTACAAAGCACATCAAAGCATATTACAAGTTTTTGGTAAGGCATCTCTAGGAGTGGAAGAGAAATGTATTCCAAATACATTAGAGTATCAAGGGAAAGAGGAATCTCCTTGATGTCCGCTTATCTGAAAACATCCATATAAATATGAAATGTTAGCTGAAAATATGTCTATATTTGTGTTAGTATTTTATATTACTTACAGGCTTTGATTATTTAATATATTTCAAAGACTACATAGTAATGAATTGTCTGCTATGCGCACCACTGTGTATGCTAGGGTATTCTTGCTTTCGAATTTTGATTGATACTAACATGGAGATTCTTCATACTAATAGTGAAGTATAATGACTCTCTCTGTCTACTGAAGAAAACTGGCACAGTGCTTGGCTAGAAGTTTTAGATGTAAACTGGGTTGATGGGTTTATTCCAATATTCAATTTTCCAGTTTCCAAATTCAGAGAACAGTTCTCAAAAAAAAAAAAAAAAAAAAAACTTGATTCATACAATGTGATTCAAAGATATTTCAGATATGTCTCTACATATAAGCATAAATATTTTAACATCCCATTCATAAGTACAAGAAAATAGTGGTTATAAAAACCCATTTAAATAAAGAATTTTAAATTAAATAATGTAAAGTAAGAATGAGCAGAAGCTGAAATTTAGCTAGTTTTGATGAACATGCCAAAAGAAGACTCAAGCACTGCCTTACATCGGCATATTTAGTCGACATGGCCATGTGAAGTAAATTATCTTCTCGGATATCATAAGTGGCCCTGTGACAAGTCACATAATATTTTTTTAAACTTTATTTTAAAAAACAAAGATAAAAGAAAAAAATTTTAAATATTTTTGCATAAATGTATACAAATACAATATTCTCAGTGCTTGTTTTTTTTTTCTTTTTTTATAAGGTTTGATACTCTGCATTAAGGTCTTACTAGTTACAATGAGCAGAAAGTACACGTAAAACAGGGTGTAACCCGGAATTAGTCAACGTTTGCTTGGTGTGTAAGGATTGAGCATGACTTTTTGTTTGTTTGTTTGTTTTGTTTTGTTTTGTTTGTTTTCTTGAACTTCACACAGTCTGTGAGTTGTTTCTGGGGCAGTCCGAGCCTCTGGGGTTAGCATCCCACTATCAGTGACTGCATATTATGTCTGTTCTTTTGTGACTGGGTTATCTCGCTCAGGATGATATTCTCTAGATGCAACCATTTTCTTAAGAATTTGGTTAAGTCATTGTTTCTGATAGCTGAGTAGTACTCCATTGTGTAAATATACTACAACTTTTGTATCCATTCATCTACTGAAGGACATCTGGGTTCTTTCCAGCTTCTGGCTATTATAAATAGAGCTGCTATGAACATTGTGGTGCATACATAATATTTTTACTTAGAGTAAACTCTTGGTCAATACTAATAAAACAATGAACGTATGTTAGAATATTGTCATTTGACACAAACATGTATGTTTTTGAAAATGTGGTACACTTCAAGTCTGTGTAAGACTAGCTATGTACAAAGTGAGAGAGGATTGGATGTCTAGCTTTGTAATTGTTTTCAAAATTTCAATACAAAGAGATATCGAGATATTGGGAAGGAGAGGATGCAGGACCACTCTATAATGCACATCCTCTCACACAGCCTTTCTCCTTCCTCCAACTCCCAACTTCTAGCAATATCCCTTACAGGGTTACTATAACTAAAGCATTCCCTCACAATTTAACAAATACCACTCAAGGATCTCAAAGAGCTAGTGCTGGTCCTGATAGAAACACTAAAAAGTGTGCCTGGGAGAAAACGGAAGCACAAGAACCAAAAGTCCCTTTAGCGTCTTCACCTCAGTCACTCAGGACCTTATTCCTCTCTATGAACTTCTGTGCATTTCTTCAGAGCCTACTGTGTGGTTCAGAAGAAGTAAGGATTCTGACCTTTACTTTGAGGTCTAGGTGCTGAGGGTCAGTGGAATACATAGCCTTCTGCCCCCTGCATTGCCCCACAAAAAGAGTAGAGGAGGCTTTTGAGACATTCTGACTCAAAACCTGAACATCCCTCAAAGACCAGATCAAAGCTCGTCCTTCTGAGATCTTCCCAGATAGCAGTGCTCCAGACTCCTTAAATACCGGGCCATGCACTGTCTGTCCTTTGGTATTCAGTAGTTAGCAATGCACTGTCTGTACTGGTCACCCATTGCTTGCCACACCCCATATGTTCTTAACCTTACAATAAACTATTCAAGAACAGAGAACAGGCGTCATCTGAAGAACAGGTCCCTTGGGAAAAGGGTATCTTTTGAATCATTTCACAAATGAATAGATTGTCAAGTAGCTTACAAATAAAGTGAAAAAAAAAAAAAAAAAAAAAAAAAAACCTAACTTTTGTTAGCTAGGTTCAAATAGTGCCTGAAAATTTCATGGGCATCTTTGACAATGTCCTTCATACCTTTTCAAATGTGATTCAGATCCTCTCCATGGATTCATGCTGCAGAGCTTCCCCTGGCTCACTCTTCTTAGCAAATGACAATCTTTTACCTCAATGTCTGTCACCAAATCAAACCAAGAATGGGAAGCTCTCCTCCCAAACTTTCTACCCTTCTGCCACAAAGACATCACTCAGTACCTGAGCTTAGTCACCTTCACCTGCCCTCTGAGGGTCTGACACCTCCTCTACCATCAGGAAGACCAGCACGTTTATGAATTATCTCTGTTTGACACATATTCATGTACTTATTGATGTTTCTCCAAAATTAAACAATCAACCCTACAAAACCAACAAAGTCAAAGCAAAACATCAAATTCATACTAAAACATCTGATTCATACTAATCACCAAAATGGTTGTAGCACAAACTGCACCACCACTTCCCATCATCCTCTAGGACTTTAGCATCCCTTAACATCAACCTACTTTAAAAGCCAACACCTCGGTCTCCTTACCTCTGACTAACTCTTTAGCAGGCTACCTGGCTTCCCCCATTTTCCCCTCCAACACACAAACATGCTACTGTTGTGGGTGTGGCAGTTAATCTGCCATCCAACCAATGTCCATTCCTCCACCACATTCTAGATGACTTCTTGGGAACTGTAAGCAAGACACTAAGTACATGCTTTTTAAAATAAACTGCTTTGGTTGTAATATATCCTTAGAACAGTAACTAAGACACAAGTGATGGGTGACTTATTGATGATGGGTCATATTTTTTCCAAATATTTTTAGAATTTGTAACCTCTCCCCATATCTGTGACCATCACGTGTATTCTTTTGTTGTCTGTATTCTCTAGAGGCTTGCTAAAGAAGCCACCAAAATGTTTTGCTCAGATAGAATCTTGATCCCATCAAAGCCACTTTTGACATATACTTCTAAATGTGATCTCTAATAGGCATAAATCAGAAAAAGCCATATCCCTTTTCAATATGTCATCCTTTTTTGTAGAAAAAAACTATATTTTTATGAAGCACTGATGATTCCTCCTTAGGAAACACTTGGGAATGTCCAGAAACCTTTTTAACTAGTAAAATTTGGGGGAGGGTTTGGCATTGGCAGGTAATGGGTAGAACTCAGAAATGTTTCTGAACTTCCTTTGGTGCTCAAGAGAGCATCCCACGACAAGGAATTACTCTGCCCGTAATGCCAGTGATGCTGAGGATGAACAACTATGGTCTAGATGTAAAGCTAGGTTAGAATTCTAGAAAGCCCATCATATTTTTAAATGAAAATTAGGACATGACCATTCCTGGGTATGCATGAAGAGAGAGATTGCAGACATGTGGGAAAGCACAGCCAAATGCATTTGGAAGATTATAGACTGAGCGTGGCAAGCAGAATAGACCAGGCCATAAGAAATGAGAAAAGGGGTGGGATCTGGGAAGCCAGACAGAAATAGAGGAGAAAAGGAGTCCAAAGAACAAGAGAGCAAATAGTCAAAATGGCTGAAGGTGTATGGGAAAGAGAAGCTTGGAAAAGGAAGCAAAGCTGACCACCAGGAGAGGTTTAGGGTTGGAAGTAGTCAGAAGTGAAGAAAGGATCCAGGACTCAGTACAAGTGAGGGAAGCTAAGACTGGCGGACCAACGTTAGTATGTCCCACAAGCACATCCGTGAGACATTCGTCCTGAGTTTCTCTAAGACCTAACATTTACGATATATTTAATAGGCGAGTTTTAAAAGGGCTGTGGGTGCTAAGATGGCACATACCTACACTCACTCTGGAGGTCATAGCAGAAGGATTTCATGTTCGAGGCCAGCTTAGGCAGCGGGGATGATTCCAGCGCCTCAAACAAGGTCAGTGAATGGTGATGCACTAACCTGCATCTTCTTAAAAACGGACACTTAAGGGAATACAAGCCTTCAAGAGCATCTAGAAGAATGCCTTTGTTTACCAGATGAGTCATTTGTGGTATGGTCAACAAAAGAGTGATTAGTCAGTTAAAGTTACTGAGCTGAACTAGTATCTAGTTAGTTCTTCTGAGTTCCAGGTCTGTGTTCATCTCCCTGATAAAGCATTTTAAACATTCTTTCTTTCTTCATAGCTCTGTGATGGGGTAGTGTAAACAGCGTCTTACACCAGCAGTTACTATGATACAGAAAAATAAAATATCCTTTACAAGGTAGTGAAGCCACAGCTTGTCCCATGCCATGACAGTCTTGGAGATACTGCCTTATTTTGATATCATATCTAAACACTGTCTAGTTTAAGCCTCATAGATATCAATACACATGAATGAAATACAAAGTACTTGTACATTTAAATGTTTTAATGAATTTATGTATGTATGCATGTATGTATGTAGTCATGTATGTATTTCTCTATTTTTATTTGTGTATAAGAAATAGTCAGGCTGTGCTTTTGGAAGTCAGAGGACAACTTGTGGAAATCAGATCATTCCTTCTACTATGTGGATCTCAGATAAACACAGATCAGGACTGAGCAGAGGCTTGGTAGCATGTGCCTTTAACTATTGTACATTTAAATAGTGAGGCGCTTGAAGGGAATCACTTACTTAAAATGACTCTAGAAAGAGTCTTAGGGACCTTTATAAAATTTTCTCCAGCCCCTATTACTCATTTTTAAAATCAAGACACTTTATATAGATTTCATGGGCATTTTGCTTAAGTATCTAAGTAATTATAGATTAAAACTAGAATATGATCATAATTAATATTTGTCATTGTGCTAATTCCTCTTCAGCTGCTAATATGCACACAGAAAATCTAAAGGAAATGTGATCTGCAAATGCTACCTTCTTCTCAAACCTACCAACAATTTTTCCTAATGCTAGCCTGGGTGCTTAATTATGAGCAGACAGGAAATGAAAGCAACAAAGATTACTGGCAATGCTTCAAATTACTGAAGAACATTTGCCTAATGAGCAATCAATCTAAGATATAGATAAGTTATATATATATATATATATATATATATATATATATATACACACATATGTATATGTATATATCATCCTTTGTGAGTTTTTTCATTTCTTGAAGTAATCCCAAAGTAAAATTGAACATATTCAAAATTACACTTAGATGCAAGATTTGTAATTTCTTATGAGTGTTAAAGTATTAAGAAGAAAGCATGTGAGATATAAAATAACATAATTATAAATGGTAAAAATTTAAAGTTACTTATTACAAATACAGAATTATATTGGAAATAATTTTAGACAACTGATGAAGGGTCTGAAAACCCCACTCAAAGTAATATTAACTAATTCAATGTAAGAGACTAGATATGCAAGTGGATAGGACTACGTCTAACCTAGCAATACAACCTGGGTAGCAGGTGATCACAAGTAGTCAGGCTTTGATGCAATGATGCAATCAATGCAAGATTCATAGCATCCATCTTCCCTTCCCTTGACCTTTGCTCCCAGTCAGGTCAAGAAAGGAAAACTCTTTCCTCAAAGTAACCACAGGTGGTCTGTTTCTTATAGCAGAACGTTCATGGCTTTCCCAGGCTAGTACTGCTTTGGATTAGAACAGTACTGAGGACGTCTCTCCATTAATGTCAGATGCTACACACATGAATCCTCACCAACATGGCTGCCTAAATATGAGCTTAAAAAGTATGATACCAACAGAAATAACAAAGTGGCTGGGGAAAAGCCGATGAGGTCTCTATTGTAAACAAAAACCTATAGGCACTCAAGGGATCCTTAGAGTGAAAGAAGTAATATTTAAGGAAAAGTAAACAATTACCAAATGGTCAGCCACCCAAACATACATACAAGTAACACTAAGCAGGTATTATTAGAAATATATATATATATATATATATATATATATATATATATATATATATATCAATAAAGAAAAGAGGCTACAAATTTTGAAAGAGAGCAAGAAATAGTATGTGGGAAGATTTCAAGAGAGAAACAATAAGAGAGAAATTTTGTAATTATGCTATAACCTCAAAATGAATTAAAACACAAAAGGATATAAATATTTTCCTCCTACCACCCTTTGAGCTCCTGAAACATCAAACTGATGAGAGCTGTCCCCCTTTCTATACAGAAAACCCTGAGGAAGCCACAGCTACCTATTAGATCATCTTTGTTTATTCTTAATAAATATGTTCAGAAACTGCGCATACGTGTTAGAGGACTTAATTTTAGTTTATCAAGATTAATGCTATGTTCTATCTATTATCTTAGCATAATTAACAACAAAGCCTTTTCCTATGGAGTATCTTTATTTGAAATAAATTGTTTGGCTACTATGATGTTAAGTAAATTTCTTCATTAGACAAAGGGATTAACAAACAAGGAGGTGTTAAGTAACTGGGCTTGGCAAGTAATAAGTGACAAGAAGAGAAGTGGGGAATTAAGTTCTAACTTCCTCCTCTGTCCTTGAAGTCAACTGTGAGGTTAGTTGAAGAAGGCCCTACTCTCATCAGAATTTCTTTTATCTTTTTTTAAACATTTTTATTGATTCTTTGTGATGTCACATCACGCACCCCAGTCCTGCTTATCCACTCTTATCTTCCCTCTGGCTTGCAACCTTTCCCCCCAAATAACAAGCAAGCACACATGCGTGCATGTGCACACATAAAATAAAACAAAATAAAGCATAGGAAACATCTCATCTTGGAATTGTAGTGTGACAGGAAGTACCCCAAAGATCTCTATGTTCTCTGTTCAGATAGCTTGACTTGCAAATGTTCTTTGCGATGGTTCATTGGTCTGGTTCGAGATCTCTGGCTTCTGTGACACCATCAATATTGGATGCTCACAGGGACTCCTGGTTATCCTGTGGTAGCCCTCTGAGCCCAATGATGATATTGCAACTTAGGATCAGAGAATTAGTTCTTTTATGCTCTTCAACAGTTTACAGATGATACATATATATGTACATGTATGTATGCATGTATGTGTGTAGGTAGGTAGGTAGATAGATAGGTAGATAGATAGATAGATAGATAGATAGGTAGATAAAGAGAGAGAAAGAAAAATAGATAGAGAGATAGAAAGATAGATAGAAAGATACACACACACACACACACACACACACACACACATATATATATATATATATATATAGAGAGAGAGAGAGAGAGAGAGAGACTTTGGATGGTCCAATCCAAAGTCTTGGATCTGGGCTTAGGTGATATCTGAGATGGTTAGCACGCTGGCTCTTCCTTATCTGTACCAACAGGGTGAACTCTTCAGAACAACTCCAACTAGGATACATCACGCTACCATCTTCAGGAGACAGGGTCAGCTTTGCTGCTTTTATGTGCCAAAGCCGACTCCCGAGTCCACACCCCCGAAGCCAGCTCTATTGTCGTCCCCATTAGAGGCTCAGGGCCCGCTCTCCTGAGTGCTGCAGACTGGAAGTGGCTGAGGGACAGGTCTGCTTTCAGGCCCCTGGGGCTGGTTCACCTGCACCTTTGTCAGAACATCCAGATCTACTGTGCTCCCAGCTTCCCCAAGTGTCGCAGCCAGGGAGGGTCAGGGACAGACTGTCTACTTTCATGACACCAAGGCCAGTGCAGGCTTCAGCAATCAGTTGATGGGGTTTGAAGCATTATAACCATCCCCTTCAAGCATTCTTGACAACCCTGAGGAAGAGTTCCCAGGGCACATTCTTCTCCGTTCTGGAAGACCTTCCCTGAGCAGGCTAATTTCCATTTTTCTTTCTCTCTAAAATATATAGTAGGCCATTCTCTGTAGATTTCAGCCTCTTACAATTTCACTTCCGCTTCTTTTCTTTGAAGACAATTCACTGAGGCCTCCGTGTGTATGATCCACTGTGCATGTGGAAAGATAAACCTTGATGTAGGAGACCAGGAAGATAGACAGGAAGGCCAAAGACAGCAAGGGGTGGAGCTCGACTGAGTCAGTCCTGCATAAAAATTCAATTTTCTGATCACTATGCCCCATTTTCAAATGAAAATATAAATGTTATCACTTAAATTTTTAGCTTATATAAATACATTGCTTTTCTTAGGGATGGTATATCTGGAGTAAGATAATTTGAACTAAGGGGCTACAAAATCAAAGACACATATGCTTCAACTAGAAGGCTGTATCAAGATGGTGAAGACAATTTCTCTTCAACTCACAAATATAAATCTAGCTAGACACGCCCCAGGTGTATACATACACATCATGACCTTGAAAAGTTATATTTTTTTTCCTCTGAGCTTCAATGGCTTTGTTTGTGAATCACAAAAATAAAATCTATTGTAAGATTGTTATACAATTTAAATAACATAGAGTACAGAAAATCGTAGCAGATGCTTGCTATGTAGTGCATGTTAGCTAAACTTTACTACTATTGTTTTAATTTCTGTGGTTACCTCAAAGGTCATATTGCAGGGGACATATTGAGGAAATCTTCTGCTAAATGCCTCCGACTAATGTATTCTGATTATTTACACTTAGATGGATCTCAAATTAGACGACAACCTGCTTAGCTGTCACTCACACTCATGCATTTTAAGGTTAGCAGCATCTGCACTGAGCTAAGAATATGCCTGATCTCTCAGAGATTTCATACTGACTTTTCCCCCACTGTTCTAACAACGTTTAATTCCCAAGAAGATTAATAAAGAAAGATCTTTGGCTGCCTGTGGGTGTTACCTATTTCTAAGCCCTAGGCAGAGCAAATATGGTTATTTCAGTCTCATTACTAGAAAAGTAAAACAGGATCATTTGAAACAGATGTAGCACAGACCTCCTGTTCCTTTTTATCCAGTGACAAAAATCTTGAATGACAAATAGACTTCCTGAAAGGTGAGGTGACTTGATTATATTCATGAACATATGCAGATATACTATAAATACATCTGAAAGCACTGCTAGTAATTTTTTCTTGAGCTCCTACTATGCACCATTTCTTCTAGGTTCTGCAGTAAGCACGGAGCATACAAGGCAGACAAAGCAGATACCTTTCTTCCTTTGCTAATCAGGCTGTTTCCCTCTTGCTCACGTACCTTGTCTGGTAATGTGCACACTGCTTCCACAAGCTTCTGTGTGTGAATATACACCCATGCATACATGCAAAGTCAACCTTTAAAGCTAGATGTATACACATGAATTTTCAGAAATATTTAAAAGTGAAAAGTAATAAAATTCCATATTATTAGAAGAGATGATGGAGCATATCAACTATGGGGCACTTTAAATCTAGCTGGATTTTGCCTTACTGTCTCATATTTAAAGGGCCTTGGAAGACATGATCTCTATATTTCCATCTGAGCAGGGAAGGCATGAAAACCCCTCGGTGATGAATGTGCCTTACTGGTCGTCTTATCATTGTCTGGAGCACATTTCTACTGAACCTTGCATATGCTAACAGGAAATGGCTCGCATTTTAAGAAATATGCTTTTATTTACAATGCCTGTCTCCATTCCGTTTACAAGAACTCATTATGTGCTGGAAACCATGCTGAGAGTTTTTAGGTCTTGTGTCTAATCCTTGCAACAATCCTATGTAGTAGAAATTACCTTTCTTTTAAAGAAAAATGTGAGTTTTCATGACCTCAAACCTCTGATGTATTTTGTGAAGCTTTGAACTTCATGTGGTGGGCATGGTTCTATTCAAGATAAGGGTACTTACTTTATAAAGTTATTGGGATACACAGATGAGGTAAGCACACATCATGTATATTCATAATCAAGACAGGAACTAATTGTTAGGACCAGAGAGTAAACATAAGTAAAATGTCAAATACCTATTCATCTCAGGTTATAAATTCCATACATGTGTGCTATTCTTGGTTGTCATCTTGACTATATCAGGAATTAACTAAAATCTCATGAGGGATTTTTTTTTTTTTTTTATTGAATCATATGAAGTGGGAAGACCTACCTTAAATCTTGGCCACCACCATGGTGGCAGCCTAGATAAAGAACTTGGAAGAAGGAAATTACTGTTCTTTGCTCATTCCTTCCCTGCCACAGAAGTTCACCTTTACAGGATTACTTTGTGTACTTCAGAACAGCTGAGATGTCCAGTCTCATGCACTGGACAATGACCTGTTTCTCGGACTACGCACTGGGAGACGACCATTGTTAGAATATTGGGACTATAACCTGTAAACCACACATATAAATTCATTCTATTCGGTCTATTTCCCTAGGCTTAGGCAATATTGGTTCAACTTTCAGAGCTATGAACATATTATACATTTAAAAGAGCATATGATTAGTTCAGTTTTCATATGCAGAACTGTAGAAAGAATAGGTAAAATGTATTCAGCTTATTCAAAAGAAGGCAGAACTTTCTAATTACATACATATACACTGATTTAATATATACCGAAGTAAACTGTTTTCTTTCTCCATTAAAGATTTTATGACTTAAGTGTTACTGCTCCATCTCTTAAAGATGCTTGACTGAACTTCAGTTACCAATAAACCAGTCACTGAGGGGTAGACTAAGGAAACTGCATATTTATAAGTTGTCTCTTGAGCATTTATTGCCCACAGAAGGTAACCTCATCAAGCTTGTAATGTGTCCATTTGGAATAAACAATTTAACAATTAGATCTTTCTTTTCAGTCAGAGTAGCAGTCCAATTATCCTTACTTCTTTCCCAAAGTACTTTTTATCAGCCATTAAGTATCCAGAAAATTCTAAGTGGTAAAACAAGCTGCCATCTCTAATGACTCCAATAGCATGCCCTTTGTCTTGGTATGAAAGATTAAATTTAGAAGTTCATTTGATTCTAAATTGTAATAAGTATGAACTGCCTCAATAAAAGACAAAAAAGCTTGGACACAAAAGAAAGGACTTAAGTTTAGGCCTCTACCTTTAGCTTGTCATGATAGACAGTAGATAATGGGAGTGCCTAAAAGCAATTGATGATAAATCGGCTCAAAAATTATATCCACCACGTGGTCTTTTGTTTATAAGTGAACAGCCTCAGACAAAATGATTGGGTAGATTACCCAGAGTTCTAGAATCTGGTCCTCTCACCTGCTCCCAATCTACACTAAGACACATTTTCCTACTTGTGTTCATAATTGTTATAAATTTAAATTCAAGAGCCTCCAAGACCTTCCTTGCGCTGGACCTTCTTGGCCTTTCCACTCCACTTCCCTTTGTGCTGTGGGTTCCTGGAGGTTAATCTCCCCACTGACACTTGCTAACTCTCAAACTTGGTCTTATAAAACCTTTCTAACCCTCTCATGTCACTTGCTACTGAGCAGGATTAGACCTGCATCGTTTCTCAACTGCACCATTATAATAGTATCTTCCTGACCTTCCTGGTCATTTTCTCACATCTTTTTCTACCTCTTTTCATTGTCTCAGCATTTCTCCCTTTGAGAAAACATACCTGCTCTGGAAATTTCCGGAGGTACAGTTTGCCTATTTCTATAATTCCTATTAACTGCTGGTTGAGAACTGAATGCTTTCTAGGACTTTGAGAGCCAACTGTGCCATTATTCCTGAGTCAAATGTTCTGCTAAGTAAACAAAGACAAGGCCATGCCTGAAGTTCTCTAGCTGTACAAGGTCTATGCTTCTATTTGCTTCTGGCGTTGTCTCTGTTTAGTTTCCTCCTCTTCCCTTTCTTCCCAACCACGGTCCCTTCATCCTTCTCCCACCGTGTCATATGGGGGAAAAAAACTCTAAGCATGAGCCAGAATGAATGTATTTATCTTTTAAAAATATCTAATTTGAATTTTGGCTCATTTATATTTAGCACTGTGATTATGTACAAATGACTTAATCCTTTTGGTTCTTATTCACTTTATGAATGAATTGGAAGTTATGATCCCTGGCTTTCAGAACAATGGTGAATGTATATTAAAATATTATAAATATAAGCACCTAGTATGAAGAAGTTGCTGTTCCTTAAAGCAGGCTTCTTTCTCATTTATTTTCTACACTGAGGAACATGTATATTCTACAATACAGGCGTAATCATGCCTCTAAAGTCTTTAAGGGGGTCCTATATTTCATATAGTGATAAACTCTCTTATTTCTGAACATACCTTTCTGTCTAAACACTGCCTTTCAAGGCTTTATTCTAATAAAATACAGCACTGCAACTTCCACAGCTCTACAACATTTCCTGTCACCTCTGGGGTTATTCTGTTTTCCATCCTGACTTCTAACCTGCCTCTTTACAAATGTATTTTACATAAACCATTATCACACTTCTTTTCCATGAAATTTTCTTCTTCTTCTTCTTCTTCTTCTTCTTCTTCTTCTTCTTCTTCTTCTTCTTCTTCTTCTCCTTCTCCTTCTCCTTCTCCTTCTCCTTCTCCTTCTCCTTCTCCTTCTCCTCCTCCTCCTCCTCCTCCTCCTCCTCCTCCTCCTCCTCCTCCTCCTCCTCCTCCTCCTTCTCCTTCTCTTTCTCCTTCTCCTTCTTCTTCTTCCCATTGCAAAAGTCGTGCTCTGTGTCAATCATGGTTACTGTGCATTTTTCATGGTGTCATCTGAAGCTCCTACTTACCCTAGTCCTATGGTTCCCATTACAGCAGGTTCAGGTTTCCTTGGACACACCACAGGGACCTTTTCTTTCTCTTCATTTGTGTTCTTCCCATGATGATAACGGGTCAAGAAACAGTGGATAAGAAATTCATTATAGAAGCCAAAGCTACCACTCATCTAGACAGTGAAAAGTGGACAGAACCAAAGAGTAGTGGGCAGTGTCTTGTCAAGGCAACTGATGCACAAAATAACGACTCCTTTCTGTTTCATTGAATCAATATTTATTTAGCGCTTTCTCTGAGTAAGGCCTGCCTGCTCCAGAAGCACACCATACACTAAAGATAAAGAGGATGAAACAACAGACCTTTCTGAGCAGCGTTATAGGTAAGATCTAAGATCAGTCATATTTTGGTGTGGATGACTATAAGGAGAGAGTCTCATGGAATGCAGCTCTAGTCCCACTTCAGACACTGGGGTGACACAAACTTTCTGAGACTCACTTTCTTTACTCATGTTTTGGCTTTGCTGTCTACCAACTGGAATTATTTTCTATTTTTCTTTTTTGTTAGATATTCTCTGTATTTACATTTCAAATATTACTCCCCCCCCCCTTCACTTGCGTCCATGAAGGGTTCCCTTTCCCAAACATCCTCTCCCTTCTCAGCTCTTTGGTGTTCCCCTACACTGGAAAAACAAGCCTTCACAGGACCAAAGTTCTCTCCTCACATTGATGCCAGACAATGCCATCCTCTGCTGCATATGCACCTAGAGCCATGGGTCCCTTCATTTGTGCTCATTGGTTGGTGTTTCAGTCCCTGGGAGCTCTGGAGGAATTTTAATTCTATGTGAATTCAAGCTTTTTTTCCCAATACTATGAGCCTAACACTTCAAACTTAGGAAACACTTGATAAATATATGCTATGCATTGTATTAAGTCCATTTGTTATGATCTATATAATTTGTGGATTGACATGTCTGTTCTCTTCACTTAACAAAAATGGCCATCTTTTTCTCCTAAAGACCAGTCAGCAAATAATTATTTCTTTTCTTCTTCTTCTTCTTCTTCTTCTTCCTCCTCCTCTTCTTCTTCTTCTTCTTCTTCTTCTTCTTCTTCTTCTTCTTCTTCTTCTTCTTCTTCTTCTTCTTCTTCTTCTTTTTGTAAGTCATGAGGTCTCTATGTAACCATTTAACTCTGTTATCGGAGCATGACAACATTCATAGATAATATGTAAATATTTGTACAGGACTGTATCCTAAAAAACATTTAAAGACAGCAAGATAGTTTAGGGAGCTAAGAGATTTGCCACCTAGTTTGAGACCTGAAATTGATCCTCAAGATTCATTAGGTACAGAGAACCAACTACCAAATGTTGTTCTTTGACTTTCATCCATATGGAACATGAGTGTGTATACATGCATGATTGCTCATGCCCCCACCATAGGCACACACACACACACACACACACACACACACACACACACACACACAGAGAGAGAGAGAGAGAGAGAGAGAGAGAGAGAGAGAGAGAGAGAGAGAATCACAAATGTGAAAAAATTATTTAAAAAGCATATAGGCTGAGTTTGCCCATCTTTATCCTGGACAGTCTTGAGATTTTCTTGGGGTAGGGGTACCACTTATTCTGCTCTGCGATGCCTGGCACCTAACAACAATTCTACGCTACTGCTCTGAGTATTTGTCCAGGTCACTATTCGAATTCCTTCCCAAGTACTTGAATGTTTATTCTCATGGCATGCCCTACGCATTTGGATTCATTTTCTTCATTTACACATGAAAACATTCTAGACCATGCAAATTAAATGACTGACCTAAGGTTCCATGGTTGAGTAAACAGTCCAGGACAGCCTGTCAGACATCAATGGGAGGAGAGGCCCTCGGTCCTGTGATGGCTCCATGCCCCAGTGTAGGGGAATGCCAGGCAGGGGAGGCAGGAGTGGGTGGGTGGGGAGCGTGTTCACAGAGGAAGAGAGGGTGAGGAGGGGATAGAGGGATTCTGGAAGGAAAACCCGGAAAGGAGATAACATTTGATATGTAATTAACCGTTTAAAAAAATCACACACACACACAAACACACACACACACACACACACACACACACAAACATACAAACAAAGATAGCAAGTGGCAAATGGAGTTTGAGGCCAGGATTTGAGCTCTTAGTTTTTATGGTACTTGTTTAATAAATAAGAATGTAATATCTTGGCATCTCTAAGAAGAGGAGTTCAGAATTTACATAATACAGTAGTACTTCTCAATATGTTTGAGAGAATAAGCACCCACAAACCCCAATATTGTTCACTGATTTAATTTCATTAAAGATTCAACGGATCCAGCACATTTAAAAAAAGTTGTTTTCCCAGAATTTGAAAAGATGCCCCACCCTCTCACAAGAACACTTGCTCAAATATGTTTATAGAAGCTTCATTTGTAATAACCAGAAACTGAAAACAACCTACATGTCTCTCAACTGAAGAATGGATACAGATGCGATACATCTACACAAGGTAATGCTACTCAGCCATTAAAAACAGGACATTATGAACTTCACAGTCAAATGGGTGGAGCTAAACAAATATGCTGAGTGAGGTAACCCAGATCCAAAAGGGCATGCATGACGGGAACCCAACATCACATTTCTCTGAGAGGCTCAACCCAGCAGCCAATGGAAAGAGTTGCAGAGACTACGTTCTAAACATTAGATGGAGCTCTGGGAGTTCTATGGAAGAGTTGGGAGAAGGACTGAGATATCTAAAGAGGACAAGGACTCCACAGGAAGACCAACAGAGTCAGCTAACCAACCCCTTTGGACTCCCAGAGAGTGAATCACCAACCAAAGAGCAAGCACAGGCTGCACATAAGTAGCAGATGACCAGCCTGGACTTCATGCTGGCTCCCCACAACTGGAGCAGGGGCTGTTCCTGAGACTGGTGCCTGCCTGTGGATTCTATGCCCCTAAGTGGACATTCTTGCCTGGCCTCAGTGAGAGATGATGCCCCTAGTCCTACAGTGAATTGATGTGCAGAGATGGGGGGTTTTGTGTTACTGTGTGTGTGTGTGTGTGTGTGTGTGTGTGTGTGTGTGATACCCAGAGGGAGCATTCTCTTCAAAAGAGAAGGGGAAGTTAGAATGGGGGGTGGTTTCATGAAGCAGTACTGAGAGGAAAGGAAGAGCTTCTATTGGTTTATATAGTGAATAAATAAATTTAATAAAGAAAGACAACACACTTAAAAGTTGTTTGACTTTCAAATAGTGGCTGAAGGAGGAAAGAGAGCTATTAATTTTTTTCTCCATGTTGGCATGCTGACTGCTGTGGCCTATGAAGGTCTTATATAGGCAGCTATATTGCATATAGTTCATAGATGCGACATCCCTGCGGTGTTCAGGAAAAAAAAAATCACACAGCAATCATTGTAGCCCTTCTCATTCTCAGGCTCTTACAGTCTTTCTGACCCCTTTCCTCTGATGTTTTCTGAGTCTTGAACATATGGATTATGTTGTAGATACCCATGGTAAGCTCTCATGGCGATTACGTCTGTATTCTGAGCGGTTTTGTTCCTCTGTACCTGAATAAGCTTTGATGAGATATAAGAGCTGTGCTTACCCATGGTTTTAACCAAGAATATTTGGAGAATATTTAGATATAATAATAGAGTAGCAGGCTTACCCTTAATGCCCATAACAATTCCAGACAACAGTTCTTGGTAAGTTTATAATATTATGCCTGTGTTCTGTCCAAATGAATGGGATTTAAGTTTAATTAGACAGCCTGTTGCTGTTCCCCAAGATATTCTTGTCACTATGGTATCCTTGGAGATATCTGGGTCAGATTGTTGATATCTTCTCTCTCGATAGCTTAGGTAACAACATCTGACACTGTGAGGGCTAACCCTTGACAGAGTCATCCAGGTCAGGTCAACCTTGGTTTCTCTGAGTCCTGTGACTTTAACACATGATCACTTCAGCAGTATGGCCTCACCTTGCTGTTCTAGCAGGAGACGCATAGCAATGGAAGTAGCTTGTGTTGTCTTGGGTGACGGTCTCTCGTAAATGCATCCAAGATCAATTTGAATTGAAGTATTCTCTGTATAGCACTAGTTTTCTTCTTCTTTTTTTAAAATACTGTCTGGATCCTGGGATATTTTATCCTACCACATGGGGTAAATGCATTAAAATTATATATGCATCTTTGTATATATGTATAATATATGTAAAAATTGTGATTAAGCTTGTAAAAGAAAGATTTTCTAGTGGCTTTCCCATAACTTAATGTTATTTACCCCTCCCCCCTTATCCTTCTGCATTACCCCTTTCTCCCCTCTACAGTTGAGTACACCCCACATTTTTCTTCTTTCCTCTTCATAGAACCTAGCCCTCCTATAATTCCTCTAGAACTCCCCTCCCACACACAGATTCTATAGTTACACACGCAAATCTAAAGGCTGTGATTTAGGATCCATAAATAAGAGAGCATATGCAGCGTGTATCTTTCTGGGTTTGGATTGTATGAGGAAGTATACGATTGTCAAGTTCCATCCATTTTCCTGTGAGTGCTATGATTTCAGCTTTCTCCCCACCTGATGAGATTTCACAAGGCCACGCCATGGTTGCACAGTCCGTGAATGATGAGGAAGATGAGCCAGAAACAGTACAAACCTATTGTCTCCTTGTTAGTTTTGCTTTGTAGATAAGTCTCCAGCTCTATGTCACTGGACACAGACACAGTAGGTTCATATGTCTGTTTAAACATAGAGATACATACACATATATGCATACATCATGTGTATTTTAAAAGCAAATGTTGAAGAAGTCATGAATTCAAGGGGGAATGGTTGAGGGAACCAGGCAGAAAATGGAGGCAGAAGTGGTGCAAATACTGTATTCTCATATATGATAGTCTCAAAAGAAAACATAACAATAAAATGTTTATTTTTATAAGGGGGTTTAACTACTATTGTTTTAAAATTACACCAAATTGACATTTGCTTAGTCCTATTCATTGTCAAATATTGTTTAAGGCAACTTACATATAAATTAACCAATTTACCCCTAGAGCAACACTAAAAGAGGGATATGATTATGATTTTCATTTTGCTGATGACAGACCTGAAGGCAACTAGAGTAAGTCATTGCTGAGGTTCACATAAGCCAGTTTGCAAAGCCTAGGCTCCAGGCTCCCTGGCCCAGTCAAATGTGTATCACCTCAACCCTATACTGCGTTGCCCAAAGGTAGCTTTTTATATACATTCTTGGTGACTAATTATAACTTTATGGTTGTGAATTGCATCCATGTTTGTTTAAGTTATTAGCAACTTCTTATAATAGTTTACATTCTCTGTGGCATTTTAAAATAAAAACTGCCTTGTACAGCATTAAAGGGAATTTATGATTCACCGTTCAATAATATGTACAGAGCATGCATACTCAAGTCTCTGCTCTGAGTTGGTATCCTTACACTAAAAGACGGAAGCCAACTCCTTTAGGCTGTACTCAAGTTCTATCACCTCTTTGAAGCTTCTCTCACCTTCTCAGAAAAAATGGGTCATTCCCTCCTATGAACTCCCCGGGAGGTGTATTCTTTCATTACACTTAAGTGTTTACAAATATATTGTCCACATCAAAAAGGCTTTCAGTCTTTTGCATCTAACATCAGACTTGCCAAAAAGTTATATTATACTGTGGTGACTGATGTATATGTTGGCTACAAACGTTTAAAATGGGAATGAGAGGGGGGGGGGGGGAGAGGCAACCATGACCTATGTAAACCATCTCTTACCACTGCCATGATAGGATTACTAAATGCTTTTCCGAAAGCAGAGTAGGTAGCTCCAGGAGACTTCTGTGCCTTAATTACTTCAGTGGAGCCATAAACCCAGGCAACACACTTAAGCACAGAGGGGCTTGGGAGAAGTAAACTGTACAAAGAATTAAACAGGTACATGTTGAAGTTCCACATAGCTACCTACTGATATATGATTATGGCAGGCCAATAGCATTTTTACTACTGAGGCATTACAATACTGAATTTTAAATTGCCTAATATTGTGTTGAGACACAAAATGTTCTAAAATATTAGTGGTTATTTTTAACAATACCTCTTTCAGAAGATATAGTCTACATTCTTTCCAATTGTTCTTTTACATCTCTTCAGATCCCAGGTTGCTGCATTCCTAGAGGAGCATCACTGTGATCATGGAAGAGCATGTATTGACTGTAGCTCCGATATGAACCACAGTATTTATTCAGATCCCTTGGTTAAAAACTCTTTCTTGGAACTAAGGGCTTCCAAATTTGCCTCTGGATTGTTTGTGCTTGGCTCCAGCAAAAGGCTAAGCAAACATTAGGCTAATAAGCTGTGATCTTTCAATCACCATTATTTCCAGTCTCCAAAGCTAACTCAATGTGCAGTCAAAAAGACACACGTGTGCCTTGGTGGAAGCAGAAAATCTGTGCTGATTAAAATAAAGTGCAACATGGAAAAAGTTTGAAAGTTCTCGTAGGAAGCTCGATCTAGCTGCCTGATGTGAGCAGTTCCCTCCCACCCCACATTTTAGAAGCTCGTAGGAATTCATGTTTTTATTTTTCCTTCTCAACCTTTAGTGATCTACCAACTCCAACTTTTCAATTTGACCCTTGTCTTTTCATTAAGTATTTCATTTATTTATTTACTTTACATCCTAATCACAGCCCTTCCCCCACAAACCCCCTTCTCTTTCTACCCCCATACACATACAACCCTTCCCCCACAAACCCCCTTCTCTTTCTACCCCCATACACATACAGCCCTTCCCCCACAAACCCCCTTCTTTTTCTATCCCCATACACATACAGCCCTTCCCCTAAGTTTTAAAGTATCACTGGGCCAATAAAATTGCACAGGTCAGCATCATTTCTCTTACTTACAGAGATCTTACACTACTGGTCCAATGCTCATCTTGACTGTTCCTAAAGACATGTGTGGTCCTTCCTAACTAGTCTTATACCCAGACTCTTCGCACTGGCCTTCAGTAGCTAACATAAATCCTTTGTTACATTCTGATTTGCTTCCTTAGTCTTGACTTCAGTATTTGATGTGTGGGTCCCTTGGCTAGCACCAGGAGCACCTGACACCTTCTGCTGAGGATGGTTCATCATGCAGCCGCCAGCCAGACACAAAATAATTCATAACCTGACTGCTTAAATGCCCGGGCTTCATAACTGCAAATGATGGATTCTAAGTGAGTCAAGGATCTGTTTCTAATTTTAGGATCCCATAAGCTTGAAGGCTTCACACAGCACTTTTTAAAATGATTGCTTATAGCTAATGTTACCTCTTAGGCATCTTTGAATGTTTTATATTAAAATTCTCCACAAAAGAATTTGGGATAACAAATATGTAACTATTATCCAATGCTTAGGTGCACAGTACATATTGTAGAAATTTACAGGAATTTAATGATTTAGGAAAACAAAACAGAACCAGTGCCCTGAGGTAACATATGGTTTAACTTGTATATCTATATTATGTTTCAAACACCTAGAACACTTAATTAAATCATTTGCCTTTAAATCTTTTATTTCAGAATGCTACAGTTTCCTGGCTACAAGGACTGGGTCATGTTAATCTCTAAATGCTTACAGTGTGGCATAGTTGGCTATGTTATCCTGGCTTTTAAAAAAAGAATAAGTTATTTACAGTCAAGTTGTAGAAATGAAATATGGCCCACCGACTTTAGAAGGCTAGAGATAATAATTCTTAGTGGTCCAGGACAGGTCAGTGAGAAGGACTCCCCTTTGTACACAAGGTTAAGAAAAATGCCTCCTTAAAAAAAGAGAGAAGAAAATGTCAATAGAGGGAAAGTGGAAACACTGACATGAAAGAGAAGAGCAGGTGAGGAACAGTCTCAAAATGAGTGAACTTTAGGAATCAGTACTGCAGGGGCAGGACTTTGAAATATCTGCACAGGGAATGAAGAAGAACTGAGATGATTACACTGCCACCTTTCTGAGTTCTCACGTAGATCTCACACCCAAGAAAACCTGTTATTGTCTCTTATGTACAGATGAAGATACCAAAGCTTAGAAAAGACAAATGCTTTGTCTATGGGGAGTAAGGATAAGTAGAAAAACTGGAACCTGAGCTCAATCTTTCTAGATCGTTACACCAAGAATCAAAGTTTTGTTTTCTGTTTTTGTTTTTGTTTTATTTTTTTCTCCAGAGTGTATTTTATGCTCTCTAAACATGCCTTGTAAGAAGAACCTATGCCTTAAATGAAATCCTCCTGGCCGACTTCAAGTCTTGTAACCTTCTCAATCAAATGGGAATCATTTAATTCAATCTCATATGTTGAATTGCAATTCTTCATACTTTATGTTTTTACTGAGACAAGGTCTTACTATATGGCCTATGTTGGTTTTAACTTGGAGATTCTCCTGCCTCTGCCTGCTGAATGGGAGGATTACAGCCATGAGTCAGCACTGCATGTGAGGACTAGAGCATGAGTCAGCATGGGATATTCTTTTTAAATTCAAAAGATAATTATCTGTTTATTTTATGTTTAATGTAATTGTCTCATTTAATTCTCAACCAAATGGTACTGACTTTAATTGTGAGTGTGTGTGGGTATAGGTGTGTGTAGAGGGGCAGAGAGTAGCCTAAAGTATTCCATCTGAAACACTTTGATCTTTGAGATAAAAATTCTTTTTTTGGCATGGAAGTTGCCAGTTGGATAGACTAGATGACTCCTGATCTCAGAGATCTGTCAGTCTCTGTAAAGGTGGTACCTACTTTGTACTGAGTGTTGGGGATGTAATGAGTGTCCTGGGCCTCCAAGACATCCAATTCCAACGGAGCCATTTTAACATATTTTAAAGTATTAAACTTCGATTTCTTCATTCTATTGTAAATGACAGTGCTTTTTATGATGATTAATCTTTGCACAATGCTGTTTTCAAGTCTTTCACCATTCACTAGCCATAAACAGCCCCCAACGCATTACATTCTAGAGCCAAGTACTGGTAATGCGGTCTAATAAGACAGCTTTCCTCAGGTCAAATGGAATTCACAACGTTTGATATTTATGAAAGTGTTTTCCCCACCGTGAATTTTTGTGATCCTTTGGTAAACAGAACACAGAACGTTATATTGAAATATACCTAGTGACATTCTGCTATATTCCTGTACCAGGGCCTTGCTCAGCTGTCCCCAGAGAAGTCTCCTGTAGCAGAAGGAAACACACAGATCCACAATCAGGTAATACATAGAGAGTAAGAAACTTTAGAGCACTCGGCCCTTAATGGATATCTCCCCTCAATCCCTCCCCTCGGGGTTCAGGGAATCCTGTGCTGGAGGAAGCAGAAAAAGTGTAAGAGCCAGAGGAGGCAGAAGACACTAAGAAAACAAGGCCCAACAAATTAACATGACCAAAGCCTGTATGAACTCACAGAGATTAAATCAGGCCTGCACCAGGTCCTCCATGAATGTGGTTTCTGGTTTAACGTTTTTCCTGGAGTCTGAAGCATGCAAGCAAGGGGCTCTCTGTTTCCCGTACCTTATCCTGGGCTCTTTTTCTTCTGTTTGCTTTTCCCACATCCTATGTGTTTCTTTTTGTTTTATATTTTATATCATACTATTTCTTAAAAACGTGCTTGTTTTCTAATGAGATTCAGAAGTGGGCTGGAACTGGATGGGAGGAAAGGGAAAGACAAATTTTACTGACAGTGCTAGTTAAGAACAACACAAAATATTAGGCGGGAGACACCATGGCAGGGACTGGACAGATGGCTCAGTGACCAAGAGCACCCACTACGCTTGTAGAGGACAGGGTTTGGTTCCTAGTTCTTACATGGTAGCTTACAGCCTTCTGTAAACCAGGTTCAAGGTTCAAGTGACTACTTCTGGGCTCCAAAGGTCCCAGGCACATATGCAGTGCTCTTTTATAATGCAGCCAAAAACAAATAAATAACCTCATACATAAAAAAAATTGCAACTAGAATTGTGCTTTAAAAGATAAAGACCATAATGCTTAGCCAGCATAAGGCAAAGGACTTGTACTCACTAAATATCTTGTATTCTTGCCAAAGAATTTCCTTTACAAAAGTCTATTTGAGACTTGTCTTTTTCATTATTCTTTATAATATGCTCAAAGAGATAGCAGTCAGAATCAAAACAAGTTCAAAGACTGTGGGGGGAAAGGACCCTAGATTCTTTTATCTGTTATTTTAATAGCTTTCTAAACCCTATCAAAATACTCTAGCACTTAGCTTATTTTTCCCAACTCTAAGGGGGTTGTGGTAGTAAGAAAAATGATTTACTTCAACCACCACTGTTTTGTTAATTTCTCAAGCTTAATAAACCAAGAATGCTGTCTTAATTAGAGAAACTCATTCCTCTTGCCTCCTAAGCATTCTCTGTAGTAAATCACAGTGACTCCATAATGATGTGTCACCAGACTCTAAGACTGCATTGTGGGACCACTTCTCACCTGAGAGTCAAATCTCTAATTACCTCTCACAACTAAATCATTTCAGAATCTCAGGAAATGCACCTTCAGAGATCCTGTAAGTGTTGCTGGACACTAGCTCACCACTGACATGTTTAGTGGATGTGTCTATGGTAACACATGCCTGTTCCTAGAAACGTTTAACACCCACATTAATTCTAGAGTACTCATTCACAGAATCGAATCACAGGGGAAAATATCTGCTCTATATTGTAATTTCAGAACAAAGACAAACAAATCTTCCCTTTCACATGGAACATTTTGCCCAAGGACACATCAGAATCCCAGCTGAAAAGGGGCAAACTCCAGAGAATGAGGCATTTGCCCATTCTATAGCTTGCTTCCTGGGTGTCGCAAAAAGGCATCTGCAGAGGCTTCTGAGACTGCTATTCATTAACCCCTCCATAGACAGTGCAAATTATTATGGTAATCCACTTTGCATTTAGATTAGAGACAAGTTTCTAGTGAAAATGGAAACTGTGGCCTCTTAGGAAGACAAGGAAGTGGCTCCAGTTAACAGCTTAATTTCAGGATCACTTTGGAGATCCATGGTTGGATGATTTCGGGTAGGTCCCTGCACCATGTGTTCACTAGGTACAGCTTACAGTACAGAGCAAATCCTTAACCCAAGGAGCCCATCCTCAGGAGAAGGACCGCCATCTTTGTTTTGTCTGCATCAAAGCCATTCTGTCTACCAGTAGCTAGCTCCAGGTCCTATGTATGCTATCCGGAAGCTGGAGCCTAACCTATTCAAAGTCCACAACTGACAGAAGCATGCCTTGTGGAGGTAGTCACTCAAGCATTATTGGAGTTTTTTTAGAAACAGAATTTCTGTAATCATAAGAGTGAGATACACTAAACTATACAGCATATTACAAAACTGTTAGTTTTAAAAACTGAATTTGGAATAAAAATTTAAAGTCTGACTACACATAAATTCATAATTTTAAAAAGGAATATCAGCTTATATTCATCCATTTTCTCTGTCTGGTACTTATCAGGAAAGAAAAGCCAGCCAGGGATTTAATTGGAAATCATCTTTGAGACCTCTTAACCTAGTTCATTAAAACAAAATCCATGTTTAATGTTCAGGTCAATTTCTAAATATTATTTGAACTTTGGCATTTCTATTAAAATATTTACACCAAGGTGCACTGTTATTAAGGTTAGTTTATATTTGAAATTTAATTCTTTAGCTACTCTTTGACAATATGTATCAACAAGACTATACTTTAATTAATAAATATACCTAATGAAAATATCATATAAACCAGTGTAGCCACTACCATTGGGTCTGATACCATTTGTTCACCACCTTTTGCTATATGTAATTGTCAAAGGCAATCGAGCTTTAATAATGTGCTTTTCTTCAGCATATGTAAGGCAAAAACCATGAGAAAAAATGCCTGTGTCACTACTACAGCTAAGTTATTAGTACTGCTGTGTGACTAATTAATGGGTAAACAGAATGTATGTAGGCACTAAGTTAAACATTTATACATATTTTACTCTACTCATTTCTTACATAGTTCGTGTGGCATAAGTAAAATTATACCTAGTCCAGAGGCAAAAATCTCTGTTCATTAGATGAACGGTTCAACTCAGGTTTTTCTGACTTCAAATTTAATGTGAATATAGAAAATGTAATTCCAATACCAAACTAAACTCTGACTCATGTTAAGAGGTATGTGACGAAAGGAAAGCACACAACCAAGTGTGATTAATTCTTAAACACAACCAGAGATCATTTTAATATACATGTCTTCAGTTGATGCAAACAAATTGTCATCATTCTTAGATATATTTGTGTGATATTTTTGAGCATTTTCTTTCTTAGACAAATGAATATTATGATCATAAGATTCCCATATCTTCTGCATTTGTCACAATGTTCCTACTATTTATTAAGTAAACCACACGTTGTTGTGCATATCACAGCTTCTTGCAAAATACTTTAAAGCAAAATTTATCTAACAGATCGCTAAAAAAAATTCAGTTGGGACGTCTATAATTCCTCATAGTTGTTTTTCTGTTTTTGTTTTTGTTTTGGTGTACATTTTTAGACTTGCATAAGCTTCTGATAATATTCAAAGAGTCATACTACCTGTGCACATATTAAGATATGGAAACTCCCGAACACAAGTAATACAGCATTAACATTGCTTACCCACCCCTGCTGCCTACAGCTCTCCATCACTTGAGCTTTAGGTCTTATACATGGTGTGTTCCATCTTTCTCTGACCTCATGGTTTATATGTGTTTTCCTCTCATCTATCTCTTTTCCAAGAGCTTCTTGCTATCTTCTTAAACCTCATTATTGTTAAAATGCCAGACACTCTTTCATGAGACTTTGTGATGAATTAAATAGGTATGCTCTACTGTTTCCACAGAAAAGTTCTGGTACAGCAGTTGGATTGTATTCATTTGGGATTTTGTTTTGTTTTGTTTGGTACTGTCCACAACATCTTTAAGTATTTATTTATAAATTTAAAGTATTTATTTATAAATCTTCAGTAGACAGGAGCTAAAGTCAATTT
>NC_137971.1:102778024-102825524 GCF_963924665.1 Micromys minutus
ACAGGACCTCACTGAACTCAAGGCTGCTGTAGCTAAGGCTGGCCAGCAAGCTACCTGGGTAGGCTATTCTACTGTGTCAGTCCTCAAAGCTGTGGTTACAGACCCTGGTCTTCATGATTAAAGAGCAAGGCATCTTATGCACTGAACCAATTCCCTGCTTTCCTAACTGAAGTGACAGATTTTAATTTCTGGAGAATAACTTCATCTTTCAAAAGCATGAAGACAGCATTGAATTCTTAGAAGGAAAATCATCAAGTCTCACCAAAGATGTCAAGGTATTTACATATACCCTGGAGATGGTCCACAAATTCCATCCAGCACATACCTTTTAAGAATAAAGTCATGAAGATTTTTACTTTATATTTATGCTTAAAAATAGTTCTTGGTTCTAGAAAGATGGTTCAGAAGTTAAAACCAATTGCTTATTGATCTTCTAAAGAACCAGAGTTTAGCTCCTCAAATGCACTTTGGGCTGTTCACAACATCCTATAACTCCAGCTCGAAGGGATCTTACAGCATTCTAGCCTCCACAGGTACCCACTTATACGCTCATATACACACACATTACCTATACCAAATACACATAGATAAAAGTAATTCCATAAAATAAATTCAATGAGAATGTTTTATTTTCTTATCAGAAAACAATCACAGTTTAATGTATTTTGTTAATTCCTTGAGGATTTTGTACTTGTACATAATTTGAGCATGTGTACACCGACTGCTTCTCCTCTAAGACTTATCCCACTCTTCCCAATCTTCTCCTCTGTTATTATTATTACTATTAGATATTTTTTACATTTCAAATGTTATCCCCACTTCCGGATTCCCCTCTGGAATTCCCCCATGCCATTCTCCCTCTCTCTGCATCTATGAGAGTGTTCCTCCAACTACCAACCCACTCCCTACCCCCTCATCATCCTGGCATTCCCTTATACTGGGGCATTGAGCCTAGGACCAAGGCCATCCTATGCTACATATGTGTCTGGAGCCATGCGTTGCTTCATGTGTACTCTTGGGTTGGTGATTTAGTCTCTGGAAACTCTGAAGGTCTGGATGGTTGATATTGTTGTTCTCCCAGTGGGGTTGCAAACCCCTTCAGCTCCTTCAGTTCTTTCTCTAGCTCCTCCGTTGAGGTCCAGGTGCTCGGTCCAATGGTTGGCTGTAAGCATCTTAATCCTTCAGAGCTCCTCAAGAGACACCCATATCAGGCTCTTGTCAGTGCGCACTTCATGGCTTCTACAATGGTGTCTGGGTTTAGTGTCTGTATTTGGAATGGATCCCCAGTTGGGGCAGTCTCTGGATGACCTTTCTCTCAGTCTCTGCTCTAAACTTTGTCTCTGTATTTCTTCGCGTAAGTATTTTGTTCCCCTTCCAAGAAGGGTTGAAAGATCCACACTTTGCTCTTCCTTCTTCTTGAGCTTCATGTGGTGTATGGATTGTATCTTGGGTGTTCTGAGCTTTTTGACTAATATAGACATATCAGTGAGTACATACCATGGATGTTCTTTTGCAATTGGGTGTAAAGTGTCTAGTTGACTTCTAGTTCTAGAATGGGTATACATTAAGTTGAGAATGGCAACCAAAGCAGAAAAATAAGTGATCACATTTCACTGCACAAGAAGTCAAGAGGGAAATGGACCTGGGATAAGGCTAAAACCTCTCAACGAAATCTCCCAGTGATACATTTTTCTCTAGCAAGGCTTATGAAACTGAGCTACCAAGCAATCAGAGGCCAATGGTTCAAATACGTGAGCCTATAGAGGAGGATGTTTATTCAAACCACCAAAGGAGTGAAGGAGATACCCCATTGTGAATCAGCACCACAGACTCTTACTTTCTACACTTGGGCCAACTGTAAATTTCTGCCTTAATTGACATGTACTACACAAAGAAATTTCTCTGATGAAGTTTGATAAAACAACCCCCAAACATTATAGCAAGTTGCCATTGTCCTTGGTTGACCACCATAGATTGATGGTAAGATGTTACTGTTTAAGACACCACATGCTTTGCTCACAAGAGAAATAGAGGTGGTACAGAGCAGGAAGCTTCCATTGTCTTGACTATCTTTTTTACCACTGTAAGGGTATATGTAATCTGGTGTGGTTATCACATGATTTATATAGCTTCAAATACTCTAAATTATAATGATGAATTGGGTGACAAGACAGATATGCCCCTGAGCAATAACAACATGAAAGGTATGAGGATAACCAACCACTAGACAACATGCTTCTGGTATTGGACAAGGACCATGGTTGGGAGCACACAGACCCCATGGTGAATCTACTACTATTATTTGCAAAACAGATATCCCATGTATCAGCCTATCCTTTAAATTTCTATCTCTATACCCACAGATTTTCAAGAGAATTTTAAAGACTTTGATGGAATTTCATGAAGCTTAAATCCTTGAAAGTAGTGTTCCTAGCTCTTTCATAGCCCAAGGCAGCAAAACTATTTTATTGTAAGCTATTTGTGGGGGAAATTGAGGCAGTGAGAAAGTCTCTGATTTATTCAAGTGCACTTAACAAGTCAGTGCCTAAATGAGTCATATTGCTTCCTAGACACTCATTAGCCTGGAGAGTAGTAGTAACTGCAAGAGGTTAGTATCAGATGCAATTGCCACAGTTCTAAAAATATAGCTTTCTTGTTGATGATGATGCTTCTTCCTTCCTTCCTTCTTTCCTTCCTTCTTTCCTTCCTTCCTTCTTTCCTTCCTTCTTTCCTTCCTTCTTTCCTTTCTTCTTTCCTTCCTTCCTTCCTTCTTTCCTTCCTTCTTTCCTTCCTTCCTTCTTTCCTTCCTTTCTTTCTTTTTCTTTCTTCTGCTTTAATATTTATGCCATAGAAAACGTGGTTGTCTGCTGGAAACCTCACCATTTTCCAAGAAGGCAGCAGAGTCTAGACAATAACTACTTTGGTTGAAAGTCTCTCTGTTCAGAGCCTCAACCTCAAAATGCAAAGAAAATCTAACTCTTTGGTTACAAAAACTAGAATAGGATTGTCTTCATTCTTTTGTTCTGACTTGGGATGGATTATTGATCATGCATTAACATTTGAGTTTCTTTTATTAATATTATTTTATACCCTATAGGTAGTGTCATCAAAATTAAAAGAGAATCTGGTCATCTCTGCTGCTTGGTCTCTGCCCCAGTATCTACACTGACCATATGGGTATGGCCTGCAGACGTGGGCACTTGTGGCCATAAAAGGTCAGAGAATGTCATATCGGGAAGCTCCATCTAGTTCTCTTTCTCAGTTTAGAGCTTTGGCTTGTTTCCTCACCCATACCAGACAGAATCTTCTGTTGCAGCTTCTTTCTGCTCCTTCCTCATCCAACCCTTAATATGAAAAAGTTGCAAGAAAAATCTCAAGACACATGTTTTTGGAAAAAATTTCTACCAATAGCGAAAGCTTCAAGAATCTGAAATTTCACCTTATTTCTCCCTGCTCTCCCAGGAACAAGGACAACTGTTATCATGGAAATTATCTTGCTTTGCCCCAAGCATCTAGGAAAATTAGCTGTTTGCAGAAGAGTACATTCCAAACCACACTGAAATATTATACTTATAAGACTCAGGTATGATTAACAATATGTCTGCTTTCCATTTCTTCTGGCCAGTACAAAACTAACTTTCAAAGTAGTTGAAAATAAATGTCACCAATCTATTCACACCTCTTTGCATTTCAACATTTCCTCTACTGTGTGGTATTTCCCTCTGGTTCTAGGAAGCCTCTCTAGTTAAGAACCTTGCTTTTGCTCATTTGGGATTCCATTGAATACTTCAAAAGCTGAGGGGCTTAGCAACAATAAATACCTGTCCCACATGGATCCATATATCAGAAGGCCAGGATCAAGCTTGAAACATGTGGTATCTAGTGAGGGTCTAGCAATCTCATTGATAACTTTCTCTTACTCTCACATTATATTAAAAAGGGCTAACAGAGATGTTCCGGCCACTTTGATGAAGGTACAACTTCTGTATGTAAATACTTGATTCTCATGACAAGAATAAGCCTTTAATTTCTAGGAAAAAGCAATCTTGCAGTTTATAATGCCTTTTTATATGCTTGGAATTGAGATACAGAGATATCTAAGCTTCTTTAAATAATTTCTTTTATATTTTCACACGTTAATAAACCACCAGCCAAAGAGTACACATGGTGTGTGTCTGGGGAACCTATGGCTCCAGCTACATATGCAGCAAAGGATGGCATTAGTTGGCATCAATATAAAGAGATGATCTTGGTCCTGTGAAGGCTCATTTCCCCAGTGTAAGGGAACGCCACGGTGTTGAGTTGGGAGTAGGTGGCAGGGGGAACATCCTCATAGAAGCAGGGGGTAGGGTGAAGGAAGAACAGGAACTGAGAAAGGTGATAACATTTGAAATGTAAATAAACTATCCAAGAAAAAAATCATAAAATTGTATTTAGTTTAGCAAAATTAAGGATTATGAATGATGTTGTATTTTACAAAATGTAGAAAACATTTGGAGACTGGAAACAGAAATAGTTCAGGTTTCCAAAGAGAATCACCAGTTGGCACAAGGTAAACTATTGTGAAGGTTTATGCAGTACCAATAACGTTCCAAGAGGTCAGTTTAGTAGATATTAAAAGCAGATTGGAATTTCCTTGTAGAAATGAACAATAAAACTGACTTTCCCAGGGTCTAGGGCCTGAGAGAGACAGTGAGTGAAGCAGTGGTGTTTTGTTGTATGAAGTAAGAGATCTAGAGGCGTAACCATTCCAAGGGAGTTTGACATTCATGGCCAAAGTTTGTCATTTTTCAAGTATAATAAGACTTCCCCCTTGTCATGGTTGCTTAACAGGAGAAAGAGAATCAGTATAAGTACCGAGATTGTGAGGTTTCAGGTTCTCCTGGGAAAACAGCAAACAATCAAAGCATGTCATGTTCCTCACAAAGGATATGCACAGGTAAAGATAAAAACAGGATCATGACTCCGATTTTACATTTCATGCATGAATATGTTATAAATTGTGATAATAAAATTCTGATTTCACTTTATGCTATTAAAGCATGAACTGTTATGGATAAAAGAGAAGCTCACACTCAGAAATTTTGTGAAGGTGGGAGGGAGAATAGAAATATTTTTCTTTTCATTTCACAGACTAGAAAATGTGATTTTTATTTAAAGATAATATCAGAGAGGGGATGAGAAGATGATTCATTAGGTGAAATTCTTGCTACACAGGTATCAAGCCCTGACTTTGATCTCCAACACCCTTCCACCCTTACCCCCTTCCCCAAAACAGTAAGGTGAGGTGCAACAAGCTTGTAAATCTAGCAATAAGGAGGACCCTGGGAGAAATAGATTTCTAGAGCCTTTTTTGGTCACCCAGCCTGATGGTTATTCTTAGGAACCAGTGAGAGACCCTGGGAAAAAATGAAAGTTGAAGGAGAGAGAGAGAAAGAGAGAGAGAGAGAGAGAGAGAGAGAGAGAGAGAGAACAGCCTTTTTGTGAATGTGCATATATACAAGTACATCTAAAAGAAAGCTGAGATTTTCTATTGTCAGAAATAAGTTTATTTATAAAGAGAAATAAAAGGATATTTTATTTTCAATGTGCTAATCAGTTGAAAAGAATAATTTTTCAATAATATGAGAAGGCCTATGGTCATGGTAAATGACCTAGAAAAAAAGCTTCAATATTATATGTGATAATTTACCATCATTTATTTTTCCCCTGGTGTACTGAATAAATTACAGAAGTCAAAAAAGCTTTTAACTTTGTGAGAAAGTGTGGGCGAATCAGCAAAGGAAGAACGTAGGAGGAAGTGTCTACTAGAGAGAAAATTCAATCTCCAAAGAGCAAGAAAAGGCAAAAAGGAAGGAAAACAAAAGTGTTTCTAAGGCTCCTGTAGCTCAGGCAAACATCCGAAGCAAAGTTATGTTTGAAAGGGAAAAGTAGACTTTCTCCTTGGTGCTCAAAGGACACCCCCAAACCATGGAACTTTGAATTCCCCCTGAAACTTTGAAATTTTTCTCACCATATAACCCTATTGATTTCCTTAAGCATCTCTTTCTATAGAGATTTTACAAAATATTCACTGTACAATCAATGGGACAGATCCTCACTGGGCACTAGATTGCTCAGAATATGGAGTCACCTAGATGGTGTTTATCAGCAAGTTCTGAAGGAAACTATTTTGCATTTTTATAATATTGTAGTCTCCCGGAGAAAATCTTAGTCCTGGGGCTGAATGCCTTAGCTTGATGGGTAAAGTAGTTGGGATGCAGGCATGAGGACCCGAGTTCAAATGCCCACATGACAAACAGTAACATACGCCTGTGATTCCAGTGATTTTATGCTGAGGTTGAAGGTAGGGAAAGAAGAATCCTTGGAAAGTTCACAAGGTAGCTAGTCTTGTCCACGTGGTGGTGAACAACATATGGTGCTTGTCATGAACAAGCTGGGATATGAGAACTAAGAGGTAAGTTTGTATCTGACCTCAACATGTGAGTTATTACCTGTATTGATATACATAAGAATAAAAGAGTTTTCAACCTTCTTTTTTAAGTTTTAATGTGGGTAGAAATCAAAGAGTTAAGATAAAAGAGCAACTATGGCAATGCCACTTTAGAGACTGCTGTTGCTTTTTTACTAGATTGTCTAACTTGTTTCCAAGTTTCTTTGGCCTGAGGAATTCTTTGCATTGTGGTGATTTATACAATTTGATAAACATCTAGGAAACGTTTAAGGCTAATGTAGAAGTCGGCTCACAGGGAATGGCACTATTATGATGCCTCACCGTGCTGGAATTGCTGTAGCTTTGTTGGAGGAATTGTGTGACTGGGGGCTGGTTTCGAGGTCTCAGAAAGTCAACTCTGGCCAATGTGTCTCAAGTTTTCTTCTTGCTGCCTGCTGATCTGGACTGAAGTAGAGGAACTGTGAGTTTCTTCTCCAGGACTCTACCTGCCTGAACTGTCAATGCTTCACACTGTGATGATAATAGACTAAACCTCTGAAACTGTAAGCCAGCCCTAAAAAATTAGATGTTTTTTTCTTGATAAGAGTTGCTATGGTCATGGTGGCCCTTCACAGCAATAAAACCCTGACTAAGATGGGAATTGGTGCCAGGGAGTTGGGGATTTCTGTGATAGGTCTGATCATGCTTTTGTTTGGAGAAATGTGCATGTCTCAGACTTCGGACTTAATGTGCCACCTTAGTAAGAGCATAGATGACATTGGTGTTCAGGGTAATTTGGCCTGGGGGGCCTGGCTCAAGAGGATTTAGAGGAGAAGAATATTAGCGTGTGGCCTAGAGACTCTTCTTGTGATATTTGGAAAAGAAAAAAAAAAGGTGACTGGCTCTGTCATGTTGCTGCTAGTGGTCACTATTATGCAGATGTATAATGAAAAGGAGCAAGCTAACCAAGATAAATGAAGGACAGATAAGGCCACTTTTATAGACAATGTTATCGGAGCACATTTATGCTTCACATTACAGAAATGATTCCATATGGAAATACTGTCAGAAGCTCAGCACACACACACACACACACACACACACACACTCACATATATATTTGCATATACACACATATACACACCTGAATTGATCTTTAACATAGATGTTACCTTGGGAGAAATAGGAGGGTCAGTTACCATGGAGAAAACCCCAATTGCTGTTACACAGAGATAATCAATCATGAAGTAATAAGATACTTAGCAGCAGGCACCATTACTGCGAATCTTGACATAGGCAGACCATATAGTCAGAGGGGCAAGAGTAAACTTTGAGACAATTGACTCTCTTTGTTCTTTGTTTTTCCACTAAAAATGCTAGCTGAAGATGAGAGCAGGAATGTTAATTGTTTTCTGGAATGGGGACCTGCTGTCTTCTTTGACTACCAAGTTACAGAGCAGAACTGAATACCTAAATATTCAGTTGTGCCCTCTGCCATTAGAAGTTTGTGGCAACAGGCAGCATGATCTCTAGTATTTTGGTTATATTTCTTGCTGTGTCCAATCTGTGACCTGGGGCAAGGCTAGGTTCAAAAACTCAACATGATTACACTGGGTTTCTCTTCTCATCACGTTGCTAGAAAAACTACATTCTATACTGCCGGAAGTGAACGCACCACAGTAAGCATGCAACACATAACTCATAGGTCCTGTCCAAGAGACAGTTCCTTGTCTGGATGTAAGAACAGTGACAATCTGAAGAGGACGCACAGTGACCTGTGGCCAAAAGAGAAGGGGAGCTATTTAAAATTAGGTTTCATTAATATAAAAAACACCAGTGATAAATTGTTGCTACAGACACACTCCCCTGAAGCTACAATGCCTTTTTATACACTCCTAGCACCCTGAATAAAACCTGTTATCAGTCAGTGGGATGGAGAACTCCCGAAAACAGCTCAACAGTAGATAATTTAGACTTTGTAGGCCATACGGTTTCCACTGCAGATTCTTAGATCCAAATGCTGAGGTACAAAGTAGCCTTAGACATTATGTAAATAAATGAGTATGACCCTGTGCCTATAAAACTGAATTTATGAATATAGAAATTTGAATTTTATATGATTGTACTGTTTTTTGCTTTTATGGCAACTGTTTCAAAGCACAAACGGCATCGATAACCTGCAGCTGTGTAGAAGCACAGTAAGTGCACTTGATCCAGTGGCCATTATTTGCCCATGTCTCATCTAAGATGAAAAATGAGAACATCCACGAGGGGATACAATAAATGACAATGGCTCTAATCTCCTAAACACACTGGAGGAAGAGAGATGCAAAGCTAAGGACTTAATGCAAAACAATTAAGCAGAATAGTAAGTTAAATTAGGGACTCATTGACTGTATATGGGCAAACTCCCCGCCCCCCACCTCTAGGAGAAGAAATAGCATACGGTGCTGTGACCCCATAAAAATAACAACATCAACCGACCAAACCCTCCCCCAGAGCTCACAGGGACTAAACGACCATCCAAGGAGCACACATGGATGGACCCAGAGCTCCATCTGCACATGTAGCAGAGGATGGCCTTGTCAGGCATCAATGGGAGGAGAAGCTCTCGGTGCTGTCAGTGCTCAATGCCCCAGTGTAGGGGAATGCCAGGGCAGGGAGGCAGGAGGGGTAGGTTCATGGGGGAGCACCCTCACAGAAGCAGGGGGACAGAGGACAGTTTAGAGGGGAAACCCGGGAAAGGGTTAACATTTCAAATGTAAATTAAAAAGATATCCAATAAAAAAAGGAACTTGGAAGCCAAAATATTTGGCCCTTTATCATCTCAGTTGAATCTGTTTCTATTTAGATACTGGTAATTTGCTTAATTTTTCTGTTTCCTTTCCTGTAAAAAGCCCATATTGCTAGAGCCCATCAAGGTTCTATGTTGTTTTCTGGTTAATTATCTCACGTTGGGCAAAACAGGTTTTCAGGCTGCACCTTGCCCTTGGTGACGTCATTGAATAAGCAGCATTTGGGTCCATTTTTATAGCGGAAATATAAGACCAGGATATTCCGTGTCTTCTGTGTGCACAGCCGTCACCTGTTAGCTCTAACCATGAAGCACAGAAAGAAACACTTTTAAAGACTAATTTTCATTTGTATCCATATGTACACATGCATGCCTTCAAGATTACCTCCCACATGTGGAGGAAGCCACAGGGCCCAGATAGAAAGCATCAGATTCCCTGGAGATGGACGTACAAAGCATTATGTGCTACTAGATGTGAGTGCTTAGATCCAAACTTGGATCTCTGGGAGGGCATAAGTACTCAACAGACAAACTATCTCTTAATCGAAAGACAGATAATGTATTGACACTCTATAAATGTGATCAAAGTAAACTGACCCAGATGAGGGCAAAGGCACATTAAAACCAGACCTGGAAAATGATGCCTGAAAATGTAGCAGATGTAGCACCCAGAGGACAAGCTCATCAGCTTCATCTGAATGCCGTACAGATGAAGACACTACGGCTATTGTTGTAATCCCTCCTGATGTGTCGTCTAACCACTGTGTATATTCGAAGGAGCCTAGGTCTAAGAGTTGGCTACGGCCCAGGGGCTTCATCTCTGCTGCATCCTCACTGCTGAAGGGTGTACTTGAATTGACATCTAGCCATATTATTTTTTCAGATGTAGTTAGGAGAGAGAGAAAGAAGAAGGAGGAGGAGGAGGAGGAGGAAGGGGAGGAGGAGGAAGGGGAGGAGGAGGATGACCATGACAATGATGATGACAACAATGAGAGGAAGAAAAAATGGAAACCAAACAAACAAAAAGCTCGTTGTCTCCCTTCCTTAGGCATCAATTAATACACTATAAAATAAGTATGTGTTATTCTTATCATATACCTTGCCTTCCAAGTGGTGTGGTCCTGTACTTTCTCCTTGGAGCACAGCGCCACGTGGAGGGCTCATTCAACCCAATGACCCTGCAGACTCTGAAGCCTGGTTCTGCCTCCAGCAACCCTCCAACTGGGTTCAATATTCCCTAACTACCCAGTGACACTGGCTGCATCTCTATTAGCTTTCTGCCATTGCTTGTAATAAAGCATCTTCTGCTGACTTGTAACCATTCCATAGTCATCAATGTGCCATGTGTATACATGAATCATCGATCGAGCACACACACACACACACACACACGCTTACTTATTTATTTGCTTATTTATTTATATTCCTTCATAATTTATTATATCTAGACTCCAGTTTTCATTTCCTCCCCTCCTGCTAGCCTCTCCTGACTTACTGTTTCCTCTAAACCACGCCCCCTTCACCTCCCCTCAGGAAACAGCAGGCGTTCCATGATCAGTTTTCACTACTAATAGCACTACAGTTATGAACTTTGTGTTTTTATCAATACTGAAGTCTAAGTCTGACTTTACTTTTTATTTTTATTTTTATTTTTTTTGAAGCACTGTGCTAATTTTGGGGTATAGATGCTCGGTTTATAAGAACTTCAAGGTGTGATGCTACCACTTAACACACATATGCACAGTGGAACCACAGTGGGTTCCCTCATAGCCACTGTGATCCTTCTTGCCATTTATGATAGAATTCTGATTTGTTCCAGTACACATGAATTCTCAAACCCAGGAGATGTTGATCTCGTCTACTCTCATGATGTCTTTTTACTATTCAAAGTTGACTGGCCCTGGATACGTCAGTAACAAAACTGATTTATGGTGGGCAAAAGAGACAGAGAGTATCATGATGGAAGAGGTGGATCTAATCTAATGTTTATATGATACCCCTCTCAATATGTACAAGGCAACATTCACTTAGAACTGCTTCAGCCATACTAAGTCCATGAAGGGTGCCAATGTAAACCCTTGCTTTTTACATAGACATTTACATAAAAAGAACAGGTTATTTTTATTATTTACTTTAGGTTTTAATTCAATTGTTACAGACAGCCAATCTACCACTACACATACCGTGTGAGAAAGGATTATTTGAAAGAAAAGTTTACTTAGTTTTCCAATGTAAACATCAAGACACTTGTAAACTTCAAATCCCTTGAAATTTCTGATATTCATTTATTTCAGGAAGATGACCAGAAAGAATGTGTGTGTGTATGTGTATATGTGTATTTGTATAACAATAATATTCAAATAAAAAGAGGCTCTTTATTGTTGAAGGAAGCTAGAGAGAAACATGGCAGCGGCTGGAGGAAGGAAAGGACAAAATGAACATGTTGTAATAATTTACTTAATATTTATTTTTCTAAGAAAAAAAGTTAGAGACCATACCTTTAATAAAAGCGTTAATAGTTAAGTCTTCTCTAGCTCCTATGTCCTGCCCTTCTGGGTAGTTTGCTAGGTTATATTACCAGGCATGGATTTCCTTGTACAGAATTGATCTTTAGTCCAATTAGATGGCTATTGCTTATCCTCAAGGTATATTTATTTATTGCAAGTTTGGGGCTTATCTCGCTGTGCTGGTCATTGTTGTGGTTCATAGATATCACATCTGATGGGACTATTGATTGCTTATCACTTTTTCATGGCTTGCATCATATCTCTTTCTAAAGCTAAGAAAATAGAGCTAGTTGAGTCAGACTGGCACCTGTGTACTGGTCCTGTGTCTGAAGTTTTGTCTGAAGTTTGTGGTGTCTTCAGTGATAGGAACTCAACTCCAAATTCTGGGAGAAAACAAATGGAAAATGCAAGTACCTATATACCTATATTGCTTGGGGAGTTTTTTGGATTTTCTCATCAACAACTCAAGGAAGACTTTTAATTCCTCCTATTGGGAATTTTGTTAGAAAGACTATAGCTTGTGTGTGTGTGTGTGTGTGTGTGTGTGTGTGTGTGTGTGTGTGTGTGTGTGATTATAATTCCTACTTTCATAACTTCCTTTAAACTATATATATCGACACATATATTATAGATTATACATATAGTATGACATTTTAGGTAAGCATCAAATATTATAATCCACGGTGGCTTTTTCAAATATCATTTAGGGTTACTTATCCCCTTTCCCTTCCTCTACCTCTGTATTCTCAGTGCTACCAGTGTTAAAACCCCACCTGACTTGGATGGTAGGCACTCCTGAAATGGCAATAGCAGAATACTAATCCCTTGATTATTTGGGAAATGTAGGCATAATATTGAATAGTATTTTAAGATGCTAGAAAAATCTTTCAAACCATGTGTTAGTTTCAATATACAATAAGAACCTTTGAAGAAAACTGTATAGTCCTTCTAAATAGGACTTCAGACAGCCCTACTTAGAAGGAGGAACAGGATAATCATTGAAGGTAGAGTGAGGGAAGAACCTAGGAGGGAGAAAGGAGGAGGGAAAAGGGGGTGCAGATTCAGGTGTGGAAGGAGACAGGGGGTGGGGAAAGAGGTACAGAGGGTCAAGAAATTAAAAGGAGGTATGTAGAATTGGGGGATGGGAAACCAGGGTTGCCACTAAAAAAAAACGCCAGATGTCAGGGAAGCAAGAGGTTCCCAGGACCCAGTGGAGATGACATTAACCAAAATACCCAACAATGAGGAGAGAGAACCTGTAGAGACCATATCCAGTGATTAGGCACAGCCCCTTGTTGAGAGAAGGGACTACCCACCCATCTCAAAAATATTAACCCAGAATTGTTTCTGTCTAAAGGAAATGCAGGGAAAAGAACAGAGACTGAAAAACAGGCCATCGGATACCAAACCCAGACATATTGCTGATACCAAAAAGCACTTGCTCATAGGAGCCTAGTATAGCTGTCCCCTGAGAGGCTCTGCCAGAACTTGACCAAGACAGATATGGATGCTAGTAGTCAACCATCTGACTGAGTACTGGAACACCAATGGAAGAGTTAGGAGAAGAAATGAAGGAGCTGAGGAGTTTGCAATCCCATATGAAGAATAACAAAATCAACCAACCAGAACCCCCAGAACTCCCAGGGACTAAACCAAAAACCAAAGAGGACACAAGGGGAGACTCATGGCTCCAGATGCATATGTAATAGAGGATGGCTTTATCTGGCATCAATGGGAGGTGAGGCCTTTAGTCCTGTGTAGGCTCGATGCCCCAGAGTAGGGGATGCTAGGGCAGTGAGGTGGGAGTGTGTATGTGGGTTGGCGATGGAGCACCCTCATAGAAATATGGGGTAGGGAGATAGGATGGGGGGGTTGTAGAGGGGTAGCCAGAAAGAGAGATAAAATTTCAAATGTAAATAAATAAAATAACCAATGAACTAAACACTGTAATATCAAGTAGTCTACTATAACACTTAAAATCAAAATGAACAATTTATTCCTAAAATTCTGAGCATTAGTAAAAACTTGTATTTTTGCATTAAAATTTAGTTTTGCATGGGCCATATATAATAAGGTAACTCTATACCCTCAAATTCTTATAAAGCATGTGCTATCACTTCATGTGTGGTCATTGAATATGGAGGTCATGGAAAGTTTGTCAACAGTAAAAGATTTTTGGAGGACCGACAACCAAAAATTATTTCAAAATCAAGCACATGATGAAGCTGATGTGTTTCTGGCAATGTATAGCTTAGTTGTGTCAAATAACTTTACTTGAGCCTTGGTATATTCAGTGTGGCTATTTTGCAGTGTGCCTGAATCATCCACATAACTCCAGCAGAAAATGTTTCTAACACCTTGGCTCAGACTTGAGACTACTATTTGTCATGAATGGTAGTGTGTTGATGGCCAGCAACAGAGGATTTCTTGGGGCAGGCAGCAAAGTGTAAAATCAATGATCAGTGACAAAGATATTTTATCTTTGGCTTTTCTTCTGTCTGTAACTCTGCTATTTTAGGTCAAAGCTGTTGATTTCTGATAATTAGCTCCTACTGTTAGCAACAGATGATTAAAACTTAATTACTTTATTTCTTTTCTCTGACAAGGGTCTCTTCTTGGCAAGGTGATTGGCTTGGAGTTGTGGAGTTTTTTAACTCTTTGTGATCCAAAGAGTAAAGAGTAGAGAGAGAGAGAGAGAGAGAGAGAGAGAGAGAGAGAGAGAGAGAAACTGGATGAAGCTGGTTTTATTGTTTTTAATTCTAATACGTTCTTAGGATATTGACTACATGGTTTTCCAAGCATCTTTACATTTGATTCATTCATAGCAAGTTCAAAGCAATAGTTCTTATCATAAAATGAGAAAGAGGTACCGCATATATATATTCATATGTCTTTCTATTAAGACTAATTTCTGACTAACCATTCATTATTTATTTTCTATACCCCTAAAGTTTAAAGAAATAGTTTTTAATATCACAAGTCAGCATGGTTTTGTCAATAGACAAATTATCTCCCTACTGTCCTATTATTTTGAAGTTTTGTACAAATAAATCAATATTTTATTTTCTTACACCTACTATAAATTGTCCATTCCCAGTTTATGACCTTTAGCTACCAGATAATGGTCTCACAGCTAACCTAGAAGGATTGTTTTCTCTACTCATAGTTTGGCATCTCGAGCAAACTCCCTTGCATGGCTTTAGCTTCCATAGATGGCTCTGACAGCTGTGTGTACATGATACAGACAATGTTGTCTACTTCCACTCTCCTAGAAATGCAGTGGTTTAATTGCAGGAAAGAAACACAGTTGTTGGAACCATCCTTCCTCATCATGGAAAGAACGAAAGGGTCTATTTAGATTGTATTGTTTTCAGATGTCTCATTTTGAACTTTACCATTTGCTTGCAGACTTCTGGTTTGTAAAATATTAATTGAATTTTGCCTTGAGATTGGGGAACCATCTTTATGTAAGAAATGACCTCAAACACACGCTGCCATTCTTTATTGCGCACTGTTCCAAAGTGATGCTCTCAGTGTTGATGAATTTCAGAAAAATATTGTAAATCATGAAAAACATGGAGTAACTTCCATTTTCAGAAGTATCAGGTATTGGATACCTATTTTACTTTTGGTTAATTTCTAAAGTTAATGTGTGTGTGTGTGTGTGTGAGAGAGAGAGAGAGAGAGAGAGAGAGAGAGAGAGAGAGAGAGAGAGAGAGAGAGAGAGCACATTCACAGGCAAAGAGATATGTAAATGTCTAGAGCTCATCTCGCTCTAAAGATGACATTGATTCCATTTATAAGTAGAACCCATGCTCTAACATTTGATAATGCTTGACTTTGTGTGGTTTGCTTCTTAAATTGATACTGCTGGGACATTCCTCCTGCAGGTCTATCACCATCACATCATTAAATGACTCTTACTGCTATTCCTGTACCCAATAAATGAGATCTGTTTCAGCAGACAAGCTACTCCCTAAAGTCTGATCTGCATCATTGCACAGAGCCCAATGACGAAACCAAAACAAGTCTTATAATATAGCACGAAATCGATGTAGGCGACATAAAATACCCAAAGCTAGCAATTTGACCATGATTATCACTCTCCTTGGTATGCTACATTGATGGTGAAAGTCAGTTTTCTGGAAAAATGTAGGCAATATTTCCTACAGCTTGGTCCCTTTCACTTCCCTAGAAATGCCCCTGTGCATCCATGTAGACTGTTATTTTCCTCTAGTAATTTTATTTATATTCAATACTTTAAGGTGTCCATGTAGATCAATGTGGTCCTCACTTTTGTACTTAACTCTTTCTATATTCCTTGCTTGACCACCTAAACTTTTCCAGACCTAGCTGAATTCTGTCATTATTTTTTTCCCTTGTGTTCTTACAGGCTCTGGATATAACTATCACAATTGTGTGTCTTTTCCTGGAGGAGAACAGAACAAATGTGCATTCCTTCCCAATAGAGCACTGAGTGTACACCAAAAAAAAAAAAAAAAAAAAAAACATTCCACTGCCATTTAACTTGAATTTAACGTGACTAGTTACAGGAGCACCGGTGACCCCAGCAAGGATGACAGCTCACAAAAGCTGCATTCCTCGAGAGGCCTGCTCACCTTGCAGGCAGCTGCACAGAAGAGTCACTTCCTCCTCTGAATATGTATATTCATCATACAACCTTGGGAAGGGGCCTTGTTTCTGTAATTCTGTGAGCATTCTAAGTCTTATAAGTTACACGAGATTTCTGTACCAATTTTATCCCCCTTTCACCCAAAGGATGGAATCTTAATTAATTTTAAGGAAATACCTATACAATACAGCGTGGGCCGTGAAACTTTCCTTTTGAATTATGAGTGTTTAAAGTTAAGGGTCAACGTTTAGTGTGGTTATGACACTCCTTTGTCATATACCACATAGGCACAAACATTTGGAATGTGCTTGTTAACTCAGAAAACTGTGTCCTAGACCGTGAGAATAGAATCATCTAAGAACACTGTAAAGTGCCGTGATTTTTTAAAAAGCATCTGTTGGGTTAACTGTGAAGAAAGAAACAAAATTTGAAGTATAACTGATTAAAGACTTGGTACGCATTTCATTTAGATTGTGTCTGTGTGGAGGTTCCTGGAAGTCAAATAACCCCCCAATGACAACCAACAGACCTTAGAAAGTGGTGTTAGTGATCCCAAATGCACCTTGCTTTTTATCTACTGTACAGAACCAGTACTAAGTACAGAACCAGAGTCCATTCTTAATTCTCAGCTCTTGTTGGAGGTTCTACAAACTCCAACATCCTCAGTTTTGGATGGAAGGTGAGGGGAGGGATGACTTACATCTTCTGTTTTGCCTCTAAAACAGTAGATAGGAATTTCTGTAGTCTTTCCATAAATGAATACTTAAAAGAAGCCCAATATAGAAACAGTTAAACATGCATAAGCCTTTCCATCTTTCCAAGTTAAAAATAAAGACATTTCCTGGGCTCTCACAGCTTCACCCAGTTGCTGGCTGCACCCCTCTTTCTCTTCACAGTCTAAACTTTGAAATGGTTGTCAATATTCATTGTTTTCTCTTCCTCATCTCCCACTCATCTCTCAGTCTGTTCTGGCTTCCACCTCCTCACTCAACCCAGAAGATTCTCATTAGAGTCACCACTGGCTCTCTCTCCAAACCCGATAGATAGATGGCTTAGTCCACATCTCACCTCTCCCCTAACCACCGTTTTATATTAGTGGCAACTCCTTTGCTTTTTTGTAAAAACTCTCTCTATGTCTATACTGTACTTTCAGCCATTCCATTCTGTCTTGGTTTCAATCATACATCTCTGGCCACTAAACCCTTTCTTCTTTGCAAACTCTTATAGGTCTAAACAGCCACTGAGTATAGGCCCCAATCACTTTTCACTCTTCCTTGAGTTCCGAAGAAATTCACAATTATGTGCCTTTCTCGCTGCTCAAATGGTTCTTATGATTATTCCCAGAGCTTGTCATCCCCAGAATGTTTTCTAATAGTGTAAACAGTACTCACATCCTTCCCATAAACAACCAGAAAACCAAGAAATCACCTTTGACATGTTCATATTTCTAAATCCCTATTTACCATCCATTATCAGGTCCTACAGATTTTCTTTTTATTCAAGGTTATTACTTTATTTTATTTAATTTTTTTAATTTATTTTTTTAATTGAACAACTTTATTTTAAAAAACAAGATAAATGTACAGGTTTTAAGCATTTTTGCAAAAAAGTATATGAATGCATTTTTGTCAGTACTTGATTTTTTTAAAGGTTTGATAATATGCATTAAAATCTTACTAGTTGCAATGAGCATAAAGTACATGTAAAACAAGGTGTAACCTGGAAATAGTCAAAGTTCTTAGTGTGTTTGGCCTTTGTTTTCCTTGAACTTTATATTTTCTTAAACTCATAGTCTGTGAGTTGTTTCTGGAGTGTTCAGAGCTTTTTGGGGTTAGTATCCAATTATCAGTGACTGTATATTATGTCCCCTACAGATTTTCTTAAAGTCTCTGTCAACCTTGTTTCTCATCTTGTTGATAAAACAGCTATCTTGCCTGTGACTGCATACTGTTATTATTTCTCACGTGAACTGCCATAATAATGTACTTGAATCATATATCCAATCAGATTTGTACATGTTTGTGTATGTTGAAATATATGCATGACTGTATTTATAAAAACAACTTCAACTAATCATCTTCAAATGCTGTTAAGTATATAAATGTAATTCTATACAATGGAGCCAATAGAAATGATTTCAAGAATACAAGGCCAATTCATTATCAATTTCCTTTATTAATTCAACAATCTATAATGTTATCAGACTAAGAAAAATTGTACCATTAGTTGTTACAGAATTAGTGTGACAAAATTCAATGTCTATGTAAAACAGAACTCTTCAAAACTAGGAATATAATACTTCATCTTCATAATGAATATTCATCGGAAAACGTTATATTATATTTAGTGGTAAAACACTGAGGGTTTCTCCTATAAGATTTGGAATAATTAAATAATTCTTCTCATCACATTTCTGCAGCACAGTCCTAATGTTTTAAACCAATGCAATAGGCAAAAAAAGAAAGCAACGCAAACAACACATGTCAGAAAAATAGAGACCAGCCAGCCCCTCCTTTACATGACTGCCGACAGAAGAATCTTCAAAATAACCTATTTTTTTAAATTTCAGGATCTTAATAAGTTTAGCAGTTACAAGATACAAAATAAATATTGAAAATTCAAATGCAGCTGTGGCTTTTAACACTGAAAATGCAGACATCAGTATAAATACATTTCTATGCACACCGATGGGGAAGGGGAAATTCCTCGTGTGAGTGAAACACTTGCAGGGAACCTGTACTGTGAGACATTGAAGAACATTGGTGAAATTTTATCAGCATAACATTCCACCCAACATATGACCTAAAGCCGATTCTCATATTTCATATGAGCACTATTCAAACTACAGTGAGAATCATTATCTATACATTTCACGGGAAGGGGAAGAACATAGACTTAACAAGAGTCAGTCTACCTCATCTCCAAACTTTAGCTCGATTATTAAATTCTCTGATATTAGTCAAGAAAGGGTGACGTCAATTAATGAACAGAATATAGAGGCCCCGCATAGACCTATGTAAAGATTATCAGGTGATTTTTAAAACTGTAAAATTAGTCAAGTAATTCCAGCACAAAGGCTAAATTGTTCAACAAAGTGACTGGAGCAGCTAGCCATCCGTGAGCAAAAGTAACTAAACACATAACCCTCGATTAAGCCTTGTACATTATATAAAATTAGCTTTTAAAAATGCAAACTAGAAGAAAGGATGAAAGAAGAAAGTCTAAGCGGAGAGGAAGAACAAGGAAGAGTAACAGGGGAAGAACAAAAGCAGAGAACAATGTCGCACACATCCAAAAGTATAATAAAGAAAATCAACAGTCCACATTCTATTTTAAAGAAATTCTTTGGAAAAATTGCAGAACATAGTGAGTTATGGTGAAGAATATGTTATATATTTATGTAATAACCAAAAATAATATTTAGAAAACTATAAGGTAAAATATTTACTTTTGAGTAATAGGTAAGAAATTCTTAGATTTGGTACATAAATCACGATCTATTACATGAAGTAATTAATAATTTTAAACTCATCAAAATTTAAACGTTTTTCTCTGCTGAAGATTCCATTAGTGGGGATAAAGATTGCAGAAGAAGAAAATGTATTTAAGAGCTATATGTGTAACAGAGGGCTTCTGTACAATTACACAATGAACTTCCAAACTCTGCTGAAGAGAACAAACACACCAGCTCAATGCAAGGAAACCTCAAAGAGAGAGTCAGACAGGCAATAACCCAACAGAATGCACTCGGAGTCTGTCATTAGCTGTTACAGTTTAAGATATGTCCATTTAAAATTAATGATGAAATTTAGCCCCAATGCAATAAGAAAGGAGGTCATTAGGAAAACAGAAAGAAATAGTGTATGGGGAACAATCAAGATGAAAGGAATAGTGTCATGAAAGGACATGAAGGAAGTGGTTTACACTCCCTTTTTTGCTTTTATTTTTCTCATTCTGCTATCTCAGCAAGCAGGTGCCTTCTATAAAGAATAAGCTTTCATCACATCGAATTACCTGGGACTTTGATTTTTAGTTCTCCCAGAACCAGAAGTGTAAAAAACAAAAAGCTTCCATATAAATTATCCCTTGTAACATATCTTGTTATACTAAAGAACAGAGTATGACATCAGCTGTTGCAGTTAATATTAAACAATGGATTGCTAATCTCTTTATCAGCCCGAGGTCTCACTGTGGGTTCCGCTTCTAGTATGGAGCCGGGTGCACGGACTCTGTCACTCTGTCCGCAAGCTGTACTCTCTGCTCGGTTCCCTTCTCTGGAGGCTCATTCGCCTGTGGAACTGTCCCACCGGCTTGTTTCTTTACCCCATTGCTCAACACAAACATGACTCTAAGGTCCGATAGCTTTTCATACAGGTTAATATATTCAATTCTCAATCCACAAACCCTCTATATAATAAGAATACATCCAATAGACAAGGACATTTTGATGTTAATTCCACTTCTCCAAGAAGGGCTGCCTAGTCATGTACTCAGGTGACTTCATCAGAACCATCTCCCCATTTTAATTTGTAAAATAAAGGTGAGAGCCAGTGATTGGGCAGGAGAGAGGGGAGGAGGAGGAGGAGGAGGAGGAGGAGGAGGAGGAGGAGGACCAAGATGGAGCTCGGGAAGGATGAGCTGGATCCAGGTGAACTTAATTGGCGTTAGGCAGCTATGAATATTTTAAGAATTTTATAGGTCTTTTATCTCATATGGGAAGGCAGTCTGTATCTTTGTCTTATTGTATGGAGGGTTTGTTGTTTGAGAGTTAGATACATAAACCTGTATGAAAGCTATCGGGTCTTAGAATCATCCTTATGTTGGGCAGTAGGGTAAAGAAATATGCCAGAACGGTAATTCCACCCTGGACGGAGGCAGTAGGGCAGGTCGAAAGACCTGCCAGAGAAGGGAACCGAGCAGAGAGTACGGCTTGTGGACCGAGTGACAGAGTCGTGCGCCCGGCTCCATACTAGAAGTGGTGAGACCGCGGGGCCGATGAGCAATCCATTATTTAATATTTACTGCAACATCAGCCATTAGGAAGATGCAAGTTAGGGGACCACTAATGGCCAGGAGAAGTGGTGGGAAGGATACAAGGAAGCTGCATCTTTTATATGAGTGATGAAAAAATGAGATTGGAACATTTCAGGGGAAAAGGTTTACATCTCATCAGCAGTTTCCTTCAACATTAAACACACAAATATACAATCCAGATATTGTACTTGAGGCTTTCACCCAGAAAGACAAAGGCATATTTATATGTAATCCTGTAAATGAATAATTAAAGTAGTGCTATTCATTTAGATAGAACAGTAAATAATACAAATGTCCTTCAGTCGGTGGATAGTTAGCGTGCAGAAATCAGATAAGGAGATACTACTTAATAATTTAAAAACGTTTTTCTGTGCATAAGCAACAATCAGACAAACTTACTAAATGAAAGAAAAATGCCAAAGATTATGTTATATTATATATATTCCATTTATGCACAATCTCAGAAAAATAAAATTACAGAAATGGAAATCATATCAGAAGTTTTCAGGGATTGAATATATGGTATTGATAGAAAGAATCGAGTGTACTTACAAAGATGTAAGTATTGAGGCCTGAATTCAAAATGTTCTCCACAAGCTCATTTATTAGAACATCCGGCCCTAGATGGTGGTGATGTTTAAGAAGGTAATAGAACCTTGTGATGGCAGAGCTTTGAGGGACGAATATGTCCCTGGCAATGGGCCTCGGTGTTTTATAGCCATGCCCACCCCCTCTTCCACACAGTGCGACTTGTAGCCTTCTTTGCCACATCTTCCCTGCTATGGCAGACGGTATCATTCTCAGTCTGTAAGCTGAAGTGAACCTCTTCTTCCTTAAGGGCTCTAATCAAGGATTATGTCATAGCAACTTGTAAAGACACTAAAGAAACAGAGTCGTGTGATGATGGGCATGTCTGTAACTTGAATATCTAGAGGCAGTACTACACTATAGTTTTAGATGAGTATAATATATCTGTCTTATTTTCTAATATAATATCAAATACGATATGTATATATATTCCTCAAAATAAGTCTTAAACAATCAGTATGTAATATGTCTTATGTCTGAAAGTTTAATAAATTTAAGTTTTTCTTAGAACCAAAAGAAGATTTTTATGCCATTTCATTCTGGTCTACATTCATCTGTCTAGTCTCATCTCCAACATTTCTTTTCTTTAGTCATTCTCGTCATGTGTGCAAGATTCTAGGTATTGAACCCATTTCCCTAACACTAGGATTTTGTGCATTTTTGGTCCTCTATGAGGAGTAGTCCTCTCCCTCTGTTCTTCTCTCCTCCACATTATGGTCTATAATTAACTACTTATTTCCCTTGGAGAAACCTAATCTTTTCTGTATTAAGAAGATGGTCTTGGGGTGATGGGCCTATGTCTTAGGTACTTTTCAATTGTAACAAAACATCATGACCAAGGCAACATACAGAGGAAATAGTTGATTACCGCTTACAGTTTCATAGGATTAGTCCATGACCATCCTGGCAAGAAGTAAGGCAATAATAGGGCAGGCATGGCTCTGCACCAATGGCTGAGAGCTTACTCTCTATCTACAATGATAGCATATGCTTTTGAAACCCTAAAGTCCACCCCAGTGTCACACCTCCTCCAACAAGAACACACTTCCTAATTCACACCTCCCAATTTTTCTCAAAAATTTTTCACCAGCTGAGGACAAAGAGCCCATGGGGCCATTTTTGGCTAAGATTAAAAACACAGATGACAGCAGATATTGGTGATAAAGTGGAGAAAGAGGAACACTCCTCCATTGCTTGTAGGACTGAAAGCTGGTACAACCACTCTGAAATTCATTCTGGCAGTTCCTGAAAAAAATGGAAATAGTTCTACCTGAGGACAGCTATGACACTCCTGGGCATATACCCAAAGGATGCTACAACATATAACTAGGACACATGCTCCACTATGTTCATAGAAGCCTTATTTATAATAGCCAGAAGCTGGAAAGAACCCAAATGCCCCCCAACAGAGGAATAAATACAGAAAATGTGGTACATATACACAATGAAGTTCTATGCAGCTATTAAAAACAATGACTTCATGAAATTCGCAGGCAAATGATAGAACTAGAAAATATCATCCTGAGTGAGGTAACCTAGACACAAAAGAAGACACATGGTATGTACTCACTAATAAGTGGATGTTAGCCCCAAACCCCACAATACCCATAATAGACCCCACAAAACGATTGGAGAAGGAGGAGTGGAGTGTAGATGCTTCGGTCCTGCACTGAGAGAGGAACAGAATGATTGTGGGAGGTGGAGGGAAAGATGGAAGATGAAATATAGGTGGTAGCATCAGGATCTGGAGGAAATGAGAGAGAGGTGCAGAGGCTCAGGAAACTGAACAAAAATATACAGCAGGGGGATGAGGAACTGGGGATAGTCACCAGAGGGTTCTAGCCACCAGGGAAATTTGAGGCTCCCAGGATCCAATGGGGATGACCTTAGACGAAATGCGCAGAGAAGCTGGAGAGAGATCTGCTAGAGACCTCCGCCAGAAGATGGGGACAGCCCCTAGTCGAAGGAAGGGGACACCAAATCATCTCAAAGTTTTTAACCCAGAAATGTTCCTGTCCAAAGAAAAAATAGGGGCAAAAAAAATGGAATAGAGACTGAAGGAAGGGCCAACCAGGGACTACTCCACCTGTGGCTCCCTCACGTCTGCTGACACCAAACCCAGCACTGTTGTTGTGGTCAAGAGGTGCTTCCAGATAGGAATCTAGTATGGTGGGTCCTGAGGAAATTTGGCCAACAACTAATGGATGCTTAGAGCCAACTATCAGATGAAGCTCAGGGAATGTGGCAGGGGAGCTGATAGGAGGACAGGAGGAGAGAAGGGTGATTGCAACACAGTAGAACAACATAGACTGGCCTGACCACCCAATTCTCCCAAAGTCTAGACCACCAAGCAAGGTGTGCACCTGGAGGAATGCATGGCTCCAGATACATAGGCATCAGTGGCTGGCCTTGCCTGACAGCAACATAAGGGGAGGTCCTTGGTCCTGGGGAGGCTTGATACCCCAGTATAGGGGGATGATGGATCAGAAGGGTGGGAGAGTATGGGTGGGTATGAGAGAACTCTCATGTGGGGGACTGGGGGATTGGTGGAGCGGGTAACAAGGAAGCGGTGTATCATTTGAGATGAACACAAATGGAATGATTAATATAAAAAGAGCACATGGGTCCATTCTCATTCAAACCACCACAGTCTAGATAAATTATGTTAACCATCTAAAAGAATTCTATGTCCAACAGCCTATATACCCCTCAACTAAAGAATGGATAAAAAAATGTGGTACATCTACATAATGGAATACTATTCAGCTATTAAAAACAGGGCACCATGCATTTTGCAGGCAAATGTATAGAACTCTGGAATATCATCCTGAGTGAGATATAGAGTCAGAAAGACATATACGGTATGGTACGAATTCACTTATAAGTTGACATTAGCCATAAGGGCAGGATAACCATACTACAATCTCCATACCTAAAGAAAGTAAGTAATAATGAAATTCGAAGGAGGATGCATGAATCTCACTCCAAAAGGAAAACTAAATAGTCATTGGAAGTAAATGGAGAAAGGAAATCTGGTAGGAGAGAGGGTAAGGAAGGAAACAGGGATAAAGATTAGGTTGGAAAGAAGGGGGCAGGAGAGGGCTTGGAGTCGTTATGGAAACTGGTAGGAGTAACTGGTGGGGGTATCTCTGGAACTAGCTGCAGGCCTGGGACAGAGAAGATAAGGGGAGTCTATAGGGATAAGACTAGTTGAGATTTATACAAAAGGGAGATATGGAGACCAAAGTAGACACATCCTATAGCCAGACAGTATGTCCAGCGGATAGAGAGGGACATCAATCTACCCACAAAACCTTCAATACAAAATTTGTCTTTCATACAACATGTGCAAGGATAAAGATGGAGCAGAGACTGAAGGAACAACCAACTAATGACTCGGCCAACTTTAGACACATCCCATGTGAGAGAGCCAGCCCCTCACACTATTAATGATGCTCTGTTTTGCCTGTAAACAGGAAAGAAGCAAAACCATCTCCCGAGAGGCTCCATCCAGCAATGGATGGAGGCAGATGCAGAGACTCACAGACCTTAGGCATTCTTGGGAAAGAGTGGAGGGTAGAATTGAGCAAGCCAGAAGTATGAAGGGCAACATAAGAAGCTAAAGACTGGGCCACAAACCAGGTAGCATTCAAGGACAGGACCTAGGCTTCTACACATTTGTAGCAAATGTGCAGCTTGCTTTTTATGTGGGACTTATAAAAATGGAGTAGAAACTGTCTTAAGTTCTGTTCCCTGCCACTGAATTCCCTTGACCCTACCTGGACTGCCTGAATGGCCATCCATGGGAGAGGATCTGCCTAGTCCTGATGGGAGTAGATGTCCCAGCAAGGGGTGGTACCTAAGTGGGGGGTGGCTCACATTTCAATGTCAATAAGGGAAGTGGGCCATTGGCAGGTCTAGTATGGGTGGAACTGGAAGGAGGGGGGCTGTGATGAGAATGTAAAGTGAATTAAAAAAAAATCTGTCCCCTTTCAGAGGGCACAAGTGTGCAACAAGAGGGCATTGTGATGTACAACTATTTGATGGACATCTTTGTTGGGCCACATACATTGTGATAACTTTTATTCAGATAGACTTCCCCAGACCCTAGCTTAGCTTCCAGTGCCTTCTCTACACATAATTTTCAAATTATTGTTCCAGTAAAGTAAGAATATATGGTGTTAGTAAATAACAGGGTCTAGTCCACGGAACCTTACTAACACTACAGAGGGAGCTCCAGGAAGCTCTGCTACTTCAGGGTCCCAATGTGAGATTATTCCAACCAAATTATTGATAAAATCTGACTCAAATTTGAGGTCATGTGCTGGGCAGTGGATACCTTTTGTTTTATCTCCCGGGAATAAGAAGTAGGAGAACCACACGAGCACCGGAAGCTGACAGCAACATGAACAAAGCAAGAACCTGGGGCACAATCATTTGTGAATAGTGATGATCATAGAGAGAGACCAACACTGTGTTCTGCTGTCTCTAAAGCTGAAACTGCAGGGACTTTCTCATGCTGTCAATCAAGAAGAATTCTTCAGAAATGTTCTCTCCTGTTTATTTTGTACCATCTGAGTCATAGGCATGTGTAAGTTTAGAGATATGTTCTCACCTGGAGACTACTAAAAATATAAGAACTCTCCTTAGGAACCAATGCTACTAAGTGTTGAAAACCCTCAATAGGCCACATGAGAATTGAAGACAGCTCACACCATGTCTACTGGAACTTTAGTCTCAGTATTTTAGGTCTGCATCACTTCAGGGAAGGAATATGAGGATTATCAACTTTATTTTTCCTTTTCAGGGGAGTTAGTAGCGTCAGTGACTTTCATTAATCATTAAATGAAATGATGTTTGTATAAATATACATTTTAGTCCCTAGCAAATAATTGGTACAGACCTTCAGTTGCACTTTGGAGATGAATATGTGATCTATGAGATCAAATTCTTTTTTAGTATCTCAATTCCATTATGTACAAATCTAGGTGACTTTGGAGAAGTCTTTCCACTTTCTGGGAATAGGAAATCAAATACCAGTATTCCGGATGCCTACCGTAATATTAGGAAGAATTGAGCCTACTTGTCTACATCTTTAGCTTCATACATCTGTGGGCATGTTATTACCATCAGCAGCATCTCTAGCACCACCTGGAAATACATAGACTTGTGTAGAAAGAGGTGCTCCATGAATACCTACTGAATTTGCAGCTTTATCTGTAATATGCGGAGCAGCTCTCTTATCTACATGTATTTTAAATCTCTTTTCTGTTGCATAGCTCAACCTGCCTGGCCATCTCTTAGCTATAGGAAGCCTATTTGCTTTTCCCAAGTGGACTTTCTTTTTTTCCCCTTGGACCTCATAAGATGTCATCAGTTCGTTATGCACTGTGCTTGTGTACGAGCCTGTTTGCTTTACTTAAGTCTTAGTATACTTTCTAATCTAAACTTTATTCAGGTCTTTCTTTTGGAAAACTCTCAGCCACTAAGTTCTCTAAAACTGCCACTACATGGCTGTCTTTTTTCACTCCCTAGTCTCTATTTTTATTAATGATACTATTTTTCCTTCTGTTACCTATATTTCTTAATTTCTCCTTCAGAATTTAATGATCTCAGTCTCTTGTTTTATGTATGCTTTCTGCTTCTAGCTTTCAGTGTATGGATTATTAAGATCTATGTAATACTTAACTCATTTATAACAGTTACAGATTTTTTAATTTTCCTCATTCTTGTTCTTCACTCGTCATCTTTTGTCTCCCTCTGTCCCCTCCTCCTTTGTCTCAGTGACAACATTGTTCTATCTTCATGGTAGCTGAAGCTGGCCTGGTTGTATGAAAGAACAATATCAGCATCAAATATAAGTATACAGAAATACCTCAACTAGCACACAGTGGAAATATGTGCTGTAACAGGCACAGTCAGGCTCTCATGACACAGCACGTTTAATGCACGGGACATGAAGTCACACGGCTCTCTTTGTTGCTGATGTCCAGAACTTGGCTGAGCTTTTCAGAAAACATCAAATGACTAAAAACAATCTACTGAGGGGGGAAGTGCTACGATGGAAGTGCAGCAGTGCGCCCTCGGATGATAAATGAGGGGCAGCACACATTGTTTCTGGAGTTGTTTTAGCCCAACCCACAAAAGCCACAGCCTTCTTCTGGGGCGAGTAGAGAAAGATGAAAGGCCTTAAACCAGTTTCTGGTCGAGTGGAGAACAACGAGTGCTTTAGAACATTTTAGAAAGCACGTGGACGGAGAATTAAATGTAGACATAACAATGATTGGCTTAGGAAGGCAGTAATAAATTATCTTCCAATTTGTAGATTTAGAGAACCAACAGAACAAATGAAACTATGCAAGGGTTCTGTTTGTAGCAAAATTTTAATAAGGCAAACCACTCATTTTTCCATTCTATGTACAGTTTGTGAAGCACAACCCCCCCCCCCCCCCAGATTGGCTACTTCAAAACATTCCTCTATCTTGCCTTTATTGACTACTTTATGTGCCTTCTAACGCCATTCTGACTTAGCATACAGGACGCTGTCTAAGTTCTCCATTCTTGGCTAGCTTCTGTCTATTTCATGCATCCCTTGTCTCTTCCCCCACCCCAAACAGAATTATATGGGCATCATAAGAGACATTTTTGAATTCCAGAGTCCCATTTTTTCTGAAAGTTTATATAAACTCTCGAGGCTATTGATGAAAAACACCTCAATGCATCACATCTGTCTGGGTAGAAAAGGGAGTGGCCTTGACCTTCCTATGCAGCTGAATCACAAAGCTTTGTCATGCAGTTCAGTGCCAGCTATATAGTTATCTAGGGCTTGATTGTGAAAGCTTGGAGTGGGATGGGATGGGGGAAAGGGGATAACATCTGAAATGTAAATACAACAACAACAACAAAAGAAAGTCTGAATCAACAGGTCTTGACAGAAGACTGATCACAGTGATCATTGGATTCTTTCAGGTAGCAGGTCGAAGGTTTTGTGAATGGCTTGGTGTCCTCCCTCAACTGGACATCCCACCTGGCTACAGGAGGTGGCCGCTTCAGTCTCCATACATCCAGCTGCTAAGAGTCTCACCTTGGTCACCTGCATATACAGTAGCTTCAACAGTCCCAGGTCACTGGCCTTTACCACAGATGCCCCCTCTGGAAATTCCACCCCCCCACCTGCTCTTCCCACACCTGACCCCCTTGCCCACCCCCCTCCCCAACACCTCTCCCATCCAGTTTCCTCCATCCACTCACTTCCACTCTCTGTTTTATTTATATTTCTGATTTAGAATCAAGCACCCCCTCCTTGTTATTTGCCTTCTATGAGTCTGTGGATTAGAGCATGTTTATCCTGTATTTTATGGCTAATAGCTATTTATGAATGAATACATAACCATGCTCTCTTTCTGGATCTGGGTTGCCTCACCTACAAATATTTTCTGACTCCAATCAATGGCCTGCAAATTTCATGATGTCTTTGTTATTAATAGCCGAGTAGTACTTCATTGTGTAAATATACCATATTTTCTTTATTCTTTGGTTAAGAGGCATCTGGGTTGTTTCCAGTTTCTGGCTACTATGAATAAAGCTGCTATGAAGATAGTGGAGCACATACCCTTAGTTATGGTGGAGCGTTTTTTGTTTTTGTGTTATTTCATTTTAGTATAAGGCCAGGAATGGCATAGTTGAGTCTTGCAGTATAACTACTCCTAATTTTCTGAGAAACTGCCAGATTGATTTCCAAAGTGGTTGTACAAGTTTACAATTCCACCAGAAATAGAGGAGTACTCCCCCCTGTTCCACATCCTAACCAGCATCTGCTGTTACTTGAGTTTTTTTTTTTTTTTTTTTTTTTTTTTTTTTTTTTGCCATTCTGACTTGTGTAAGATGGAGTCTCAGAGGCATTTTAATTTGCACTTCTCGGATGACAAGAAATGTTGGATATTTCTTTAAGTCCTTCTTGGTCATAAGTGATTCATCTGTTGAAAATTCTATGTTTAACTCTGTACAACATTTTTAGATTGAGTTATTTAGTTTGGTGGTGTGTAACTTGAGTTCTCTATATTTTAGATATTAGTTCTCTGTTGTATGGGGCATTGGATGGTGGATTTCTTTCCCCACTCTGTGGGCTGACATTTTGTCCTATGGATGGTGTTTTTCACCTGACTGAGCTTTTTAGTGTCCCAGGTCCCATTTATTAATTCTTGATCTTGGTGCCTGAGCTGCTGGTGTTCTATTCAGGGACCTGTCCCTGGTGCTACTGTGCTCAGGCATTTCCTCACTTTCTTTTCTATTAGATTTAGTGTATATGGCTTAGTGTTGAGATCTCTGATCCACTTGGACTTGAGTTTTATGCAGAGTAATAAATATGGGTCTATTTGCATTCTTCTAAATTAGACCATCCCCATCTGTTGAAGATGCTTTCTTTTATCCATTGTGTGGTTTTGGCTTCTTCATCAATAATTAAGTGTCTATATGTGTCTGAGTTTATTTCTGGATCTTCAATTCTATTTCATTTCAGCCTATGTGTCTGTACTAATACCATGAATGTTTTTTTATCACTATCTGTAGTAAACCTAGAGGTCAGGGATGGTAGTTTCTACAGATGTTTTTATATTATACAGGATTGCTTTGGTTATCCTGGTGATGGTGTTAATGGTTGGCTGGTTGATTTTGTTATTGTTGTTGTTGTGTTGTGTTGTCTATTTCATATGAAGTTGAGAATTGCTCTTTCAAAGTCTGTAAAAAAGTATGTTGGAATTTTGATAGAATTCTGGTAGAATTTTCGGGGTCATATATGTATACTATCATATCGTTGGCAAAAACCAATATGCCGACTTCTTCTTTTCCAAATTGTGTCCACTTGTTCTACTTTAGTTCGTTTATTGCTAGAATTTCTAGTATTATATTAAACAGATAAAAGGGGAATGGGCAGTATTATAATCCCTGGAATTGTTTCTCTATTTAATTTGATGCTGACTATTGGCTTGCTATATATTACCTTTATTGTGCTTGATACTGGCCTTTTATCCCTGATATCTCCAAGACTTTTAACATGAAGGAGAGTTAGATTTTGTCAAAGGCTTTTTCAACATCTAATAAGATGATCATGTGTTATTTTTTCTTTTAATTTGTTTATATGGTAGATTAAATTGATGGATTTCTGTATATTGAACCATTTCTAATTCCTTGAGATGAAGCCTACTTGATCATGGTGAATGAAGTTTTTGATGGATCCTTGGATTTGGTGCTCAAGTGTTTTATTGAATATACTTGTATCGATCTTCATAAGAAAAATTGTTCTGAAATAATTATTTTTGAGTCTTTGGTTTAGGTGATAAGCTGATTGTGGCCTCATGTTTGGCAATGTTCCTTCTGTTTCTATTTAATAGAATAGTTTGAAGAGTTTTAGCTCTTCTTTGAAAATCTGTGCTGAAAACATCTTGCCTTGGGAAATTCTTTTTTTTTTTTTTTTTTTTTTTTTTTTTGAGGAAGAGGAGGAGGTTGGAGATTTTTAAATGACTGCTTCTAATTCCTCAGGGTTTATAGGATTATTTAAATTGTTTACTTGAGCTTGGTTTAACTTTGATACATAATCTCTATCAAGAAAATTATCTAATTCCTTTAGATTTTCTAATTATGTAGAGTACAAATTTTTGCCGTAAGACCTAACAGTTCTGTGACATTTCTCAGTGTCCTGTTGTTATATCTCCCTTTTCCTTTCTGATTTTGATAATTGAGATACAGTCGCTGTGCCATTTACTTAGTTCTGCAGATGGTTTGTCTATATTGTTGACTTTCTCAAAGAACCAACTCTTGGTTTCATTGATTCTTTGTATTGTTCTTTTTGTTCCTGATTTATTGATTTCAGTCCTGCGTTTATTTTCTGCTATTTACTCCCATTTGGTGCCTTTTCTACTTTTATTCTAAAGTTTTCAGGTTTACTTTTAAGTAGCTAGTATGAGATTTCTCTAATTCCTTTATGATGTCATGTAATGCTATGAACTTTCCTCTTAGCACTGCTTTCATTGTGTCCCATAAGTCTATTAATGTTGCCTTCATTTTCATTGAATCTCCAAAAATGTTTAATTTCTTTCTTTTATGTTCCTGGACCCCACGGTTATTCAGTGGAGCCTGGTTCAATTTCCATGAGTTTGTAACCTTAATGTTGTTTTTATTATTATTGAAGTCAAGCTTTAATCCATAGTGATCTGATAAGATACAAGGGGTTATTTTGACATTCTTATATCTGTTGAGGCTTACTTTGTGACTGAGTATATGGTCAATTTTTGATAATGATGCACGAGGTGCTAAGAAGAAGATACATTATTTTGTGCTCTGGTGAAATGTTCAGTAGATATCTGTTAGGTCCATTTGAATCATAACCTATGTTAGTTTCATTATTTCTCTGTTTAGTTTCTTGTAGATGACTTGTCCATTGGTGAGAGTAGAGTATTGCAGTCTCCCACTATTAATGTATGGGGTTCAATGTATGATTTAAAGTTTAGTAATGTTTCTTTTACAAATGTGAGTGTGCTTGCATTTGCGGCATAAATATTCAAAAGGAAAATGTTTTGTGGTGGATTTTTCCTATGATAAGTATCAAGTGTCCTCTACATCTCTTTTGATTACTTTTGGTAGAAAGTCTATTTTATTAGATGTTAGAATGGCTACTATAGCTTACTATTTGAGTTCATTTGCTTGGAAAACCTTTTTCCAGACCTTTACTCTAAGGTAGTATCTATCTTTGTTTCTGAGGAAGGTTTCTTATATGCAGCAGAATGATGAATTCTGTTTTTGTATCCATTCCGGTACTCAGTGTCTTTCTACATGGAAATACAGTCCATTTATATCAATAGATATTAATGACCAATGATTACTTTATCCTTGTTATTTTTATGAGACACACACAGACACACACACACACACACACACACACACTTCCCTTCTTCTGTATTTACTTGAGTGGAAAGAGTTATTTCCTGTATTTTCTTGGGTGTAATTAGGCTTCTTGGGTTGGAGTTTTCTTTCTAGTATCTTCTGTGAGGCTGGATTTGTGAAAAGATAGTGTTTAAATTTGGGTTCTTTTTTAACATTTTGTTTTCTCTCTCTGGTGACTGAAAGTTTTGCAAGGTATAGTGGTCTGGGCTGACATCTGTGCTCTCTTCAATTGTGCAAGATACCTGCCCAGGTCTTTCTGGCTTTTAGAGTCTCTCTAAGAAGTCAGGATTCCCCTTGCAGCTTTTAATATTCTTTCTTTGGTTTGTACATTTAGTGTTTTTTTAAGTATTATTATTATGTGGTGGAGGGATTTCTTTTCTGGTCCAATATACTTCTTGTTCTGTATGCTTCTTGTAGGTTTCTTCTTTGATTTTGTTGAAAATATTTTCTTGGACTCATAACTGGGAATCTTCTCCTGCTTCTGTTGCTATTGTTCTGAGGTTTGGTCTCTTCATAGTTTCTGAGATTTCTTGGAAGTTTTATGTCAGGAACTTTTTAAATTTAACATTTGTTTTGACAGATGTATCAATTTCTTCAATCATACCTTCTGCCCCCGAGATTCTCTGTTCCATCTCTTATATCCAATTGGTGAGACTTGCCTCTGTAGCTCCTGTTCTCTGCCCAAGGTTTTCCATTTCCAGGAATTCCTCAGTTTGTGCTTTCTTTATTGCTTCTGTTTCTATTTTTAAATCTCAAAGAGTTTTATTCTTTTCCTTCATCTGTTGGATTGTATTTTCCTCTATTACTTCAAGAGATTTATTAAATTTCTCCTTAAAGATCTCTATCACCTTTATGAGTCTGGATTTCAGGTCATCTTCTTGTGCTTTAGCTGAGGTAGAACTATAAGGCTGGCTGTAGCAGGATAGCTGGGCTCTGGTATTGTCATGTTTCCCTGGCTCTTGCTCATTGTGTCTTATGCCTTTAGCCCTCTGTTTGTTGGATGGTCCCAACGCTATCAGGACCCCTCATAGAGGGAGGTGGAGCTGTGGTCCTGACAATGATACTCAGGGAACAGCATCTCATGCTCACTTCTGCTGCCTGTGCCTCAGGTAGATCTGAGGCCCTCCAGACATCCTCAGAAGGACAGGCAGAGCTGGGGACCAGGTGAGTGAGGTCAGAGGACAGCATGCAGCTCTCCTCTGTGGTAACTTTAAAATTTTATTGGTATGTTTTTATAATTCTTTCCAGAATGTCTATTTGTTTGAAAAGAAGGCAAGTTTATGCATTTTCAGAATTGCATTTTGACTAGAAGTTTAGGATAAAAATTTTTTGATCTTACTTCCAAATATTAAGAAGAAAAATAGGAATTGGCTCTGATTCAATCTGGCTACATTTGGTGAGTATAGAAGGGAGGCACTGTACTGTGGCATTGAAGTGTCTGTCAGAGGTACTGCTATGAGTAACAAAGCAACTCCAATTATAAAGCTGAGCACGTACACCATAAATATTTATCATAGACCCCACAAGGAAGATTCATATTATTTTTATTTTTACTCTTTTATCTAAAATCATCAGGATGCCAAATTCTCTATTACTTATTCTGATTCTAGCTTTCACTGTGGACCCAAATGGATATAATCTACATTTATGAACAGTTTAAATATCTTTTGCAGAATTACAGAAATAAGCATCTTCTGACAGAGAGGTTAAGATTTCTGATAGAGTTTGGACATCCATGTAATAAAGATGAGAAATAGACTTCTATTCCTACTTAATGCAAATGAAAATATGGAAATAACAATATAGCAAATATTCCTGCAATGTGGTTCCCTGTGTGAGATTTTTCTTGTTTGTTTCATGATTGATTGAACATTTCAGAGCAATGTCCTGAGTGGTTAGTGAAGGAGAGAATTCATGATGAGAGGCTCTCATCAGCCTGGTTACTGACAGCAGATTGGTTTCAATTCCACATTCCAGCATTCTCACAATAGCCTAGTGCTCATAAAAAGGGAAGCAGCCTGGAGCTGAATGAGGATTTGTAGAAGCACTTAGATAACCCAGTGACAATCCTTGCATACATACAAATACAGAGATAACAAGATGCCTTGGGATGTGTGGCAGATCTTCATCTTATTCCTAAGGAGACCTGAGAGTGTGCACACTAGAAGCTTTGTGTAAAGAGCCTGTCATTGAGATGCACTTCAGGTCTTTCTCTAGAGATCATATTCCTGAGAAATGATATTATGTCCTCTATTTCTAACGCAGCCTGTGAATTTCTTTAACATTACCCAGTAGGTTCTGTCTCCTTACCTTCCTTTCTAGTGTGTTTGGAGGAATGTATTGATGGAGATTTACATAAATCAAGAATTTGCAGCCAACCAAGAATGCATTTTCATTATTATCCTTCCAATCGTCCACTTTTGTAGTGCTTTTCCAACCCCAAATGTTTCTTTCTTGCTTATTTGATCTTTATAGAAAGCTGTGTGAGTTAGATTTATCATTTTGTTCAGAAACTAAAAAAAAAATATCTAAAATGTAATACAGCCATAGAAACTTTTAATATTTTTAACTTAATGGCATGTAGCAACTCTGACTAATACCATATTCAAATACTTCCTTCTAATTAATAGTTTGGGTAGTACTAGGAAGGTCAACTAATATTTCTGAATTTCAGTTTTTTCATTAATAAATTTCAGAAAATGATACTTGGTTAACATAAACATTTCATGGCTTTAATGAGCTTGGGAAGAAGAATGCATCTTTGAAAGTATCTAGCATATTGTGTGTGATTAATAAATATTTGTGAAATAATCAGATTTACATTGATTGACAATGAAGTTAGAATTCTTTCAACTTTCTCTTAACCATTTAATAATTAACAGGTTAAATACTATGACCCTGATCTCCTTCTTGGGAACAAGGGTACTGCTGCAAAAATATGGCTAAATAGAGCTTAATATTTAGATGAATGAATTTGACCCATGACCTCAACCAATAACCTGTTTTAATTGCAAAAATAAAAAATGTTTCAAGTCATTGGATGTAAATGGATATCTAGTAACTGCTAGCCTTGTGCTGAAAATAATTCTAAGGTCAATCTGGTTTAACAGGAAATACAATTCATCTTTAGAAGTATTTACCACTGATACAAATTCAACTAAGAATGACTAGATCTCTGCATCCCCAAAAATAAAACTCTTAGTTATATATAGATTGTTTAAGAGCGTGAAGCAAGCATACTCACAGGTAGATTTGGATATGTGTGACACTAGCAAAGGACCATTTAGATATGATGGGAGTGATGTAAGACGAATAAAGTTTACAGGTCCACGCCAGGGAACTTAGTTAAATCTCTCTGCTGTCAAGAGCAGAGGAGAACATGCAAATCAAAAGTGACAATGATGCTGGATTTTCACCTGTCAGAGATTTTTAACCTTGACTGACACATCAGTATTATCTGAGGATCTTCTTAAAATTACTGATGAGTAGGAAGAACACCTACAGGTTTTTAGGGCACTGAAATGACTGCCTTTGTAAAGGCAAATACATGTTATAATGTCTGTCTAATTTATTGACTATCTAACAGGAGTGGCCCTAGTGTAAGCAATAGGCTTTGGATGACAATGCTATCCCAATACCAACTGGCCAGTTTTGAAATTATGTCATGTTTGGGGGAGATGTTAAGCATTGAGCAGGCCATATATAAAATGTACATGAAAATCCTGCATCATTTGTTCCTCTATAAATCATAAAGTTGTTCAAAATAATAAGATCTATTTTAAAATACTTGGTATTCTTTACTGCCTGACATGGATTAGACCACAGAGTCCAGCTAAAGAGCTTTAGCTACTGATTCTGATGGATGGGTCCAATGGAATAATATACTAAGCTTTGTGTTATTATTTCTGCTTGCTTCTCTTAAAAATGTTCTTTTAATTTTGAGATTATAAGAAATTATATGATTTGCCATTTTTTCTTGCTTCAAACCCTTCCATATGGCTTTTATTTCTCTCTAATGCATAACCAATTTCTTTATTAATTGCTGTTATATACATATATTCATGAAAATACCCTGCTCAGATAGTTATAACATTATGTGTATTATGTTTTCAGGACTGATCATGACTTAATAAAATATGTGCCTCTAATCTCTAATTACCTTCTCAGTTTCCAGAATACATGTAATCTCCTTTAGATAAGCCATTTGTTCTCTTTGTCTCACACTGTCTCTCTGTCTCTGTGTCCATTTGTCTCTCTGTCTCTCTGTTTCTGTGTCTGTCTGTCTGTCTGTCTGTCTGTCTGTCTCTCTCTCTCTCTCTCTCTCTCTCTCTCTCTCTCTCTCTCTCTCTCTCTCCTTCTCTGTGTGTTTGTGTGTGTGGGGGGGGGGAGTTTGAGACCAAAGCATGATAATAGATGTTATCTTTGATCTCTTTCTACCTTGTTTTCCCTGAACGTGGAACTCACAGACTGAACTGGCCAGCCAGAAAGTTTCAGATATCCTCTTTTTTTCTGTGTGCCAAGTGCTGGGTGATCGGTATGTACCTTTGTACCTGTATTTTCAGATCACGGTTGCAAAAATTACTGATTTTCCATGTTCCCCAACATCCTGAAGCACATGTCCTGACAGAAAGATAGGATGGTTTTTTGAAGGCATGCTTACAGTGCCAATTAAATGGCGGCGGCTGAAGAACTAGAAGGTTCTACAGAATGCTGTATATACTTTGAACCAGCATACAATCTGTGATATGACTTTTCCCAAAGTCAGAAATTGAGGGGGTGGGAAAGAGAATAATTCCACTCAATGCCCCGTCTAATAATCTAATGGAAAATGTTTTATCTCTAACAACCTTAAATTCAATGGTCTAGAAATTTTAGTTCAAAGAAGGGGAGCACTCCTTCTAAAAGCCAGAACAAATCTCCCAGTGAAATGGGAGCACAGACTTCCCTCTGGCCACCTTAGTCTTCTGATGCCTCTAAGTCAATGGGCTCAAAAAGGGAATAATGAATAACAGTGCTAGGAAGGGTGATTAAGTCATATAACCAAGGGGAAATTGGATTACTTCTCCATGGTGTAGGTAAGAAAGGTTTTTCTGAAGTGCAAGTGATTCTTTAGACCCAAGTGCTTGCTTCTTGACCTCCCTAATGCTGCAACCCTTTAATAACAATTCCTTGTGTTGTGAGAAACATTATTTCATTATTACTTCCTAACTGTAATTTTTCTACTGTTATGAATCACAATAAACATATCTTGATATACAACCCCCCAAAATGTCTCAATCCACAGGTTGAGAACTTAAAGTTTAGGGCATCTCTTGGTGTAGCATATACTCAATAAGAAACTACATCAATTTAAGCAAGACAGAATGACAAATGGCACAGACCCTCCAGGAATGAAGGTATGGATTACTCCTCTAGGAACAGAGTCAAGACCTGCTGAGGTGCTTGCTGAGGCCTGAGAAAATGTAGAATGATAGTAGAGGAAGGTAGTTACAAATACCAGCTAAGGCCTTGTGACATGTTATAGAAATGAGGACTCTAGTGACACTAGTATTTCTACTGTTTTCCTAAGAATGTTTATTTACCATGAAATGTAACATTAAGAGAAAAATCAATGTTATCATATTTAAGTTACTAAAAGAATGTCCTTCAAGGGACATTGTCAGCTACTCTAAATTTATAATGTATTAGTGGTTGTACACTGGATAGGTATATCATGCTAGCTATAGTATTGGTTCATTTGGAAATTAGCATAATGTCAGGAGATATGATTGTATCTTGAGTTGACAAGAGTGAACCTATGATGGCTACTTTGGTTGCAACATGACTATATCTAAAGTTAACTAAACCCCGAAAAGTCTGGGCACACCTGTGAGCAAGGTTTGAAAATTATGCCATTTAATTTTGGAAAATCTCCTTCTAATCTGGATCTTTGAGGTAGGAAGACACACCTTTAATTCAGATCTTTTGAGGTGAAAACACTCACCTCTATTCTGGGCCCATCTTCTACTGGAAATCTTGCTCTTTGCCTGCTTGCTCTCCTCTATTCTAGCAAGTCTACAACTTCACTGGCATTAGCGTCTACACAGGCAGCTTTCCAGCATATACTCAAGATCAGCTGAGACATCCCGCCTAGTGGACTGAACAAGATTTTAGAACTTCCATCACCGGCAGCCATTGTTGTTGATTTAGCCGAACCAAGTCTGTAAGTCATTCTAATAAATCCCCCTTTATATATAAATATAAATATATAGACATACATATACACATATAGATACACATTTATGCATATATTTATTTTCTTTTTTATTTAAATATTCAGTCATATGTATATATGAATATATACATTCATTCTATAAGTTTTGCTATTTTAGAGTACCCTGATTATATATTAGAGATTGGAACTCACACATTCCTATGCTTCAGGGCAAGAATCTTATCAAAGAAGCAGTAATTTTAAGTACCAATAAATTAATCTTGGATGATTGAAATAGGACTCTTTTTTCCTTTTGGTTATTTGAAGACATTTACTAGTGTCTAAAGAATAAACTTGAAGTTGTTATAAATAAAATTACTACAAAAAATATAGCTAAGTAGAGTGCCTAACTGAGAGAGAAAAAGAAATAGGTCTTTATGGTTAAGGTGAAATTGATACTAGTTGTTGTTCCCAAGATAAACTAATATTCTGGGCCAGTGCTTTTCAAAATAAGGTCTCTTGGAGTGTCTGGAGGTCCACACTTTACCCATGATAACTAGTTTTAATTTGGCTTTTTCATTTTGGAAAATAATCTTAAAGTCCTGGTAGAAATATATAATGGCTTAGCTGACCAGCTCACAAATGAATGTGGACTAGAGATTTTAATGTCCACATGGTGTTTTCATTTACAGTCAGATGGTTGCCAAATGGTTTACCAGCTAATGACAAGAATGGGTGACTTATTATGTAATGATGTTTTCAAGCTACATGTAGGCTGAATGGTCTCAAGGATCAGTACACGGATCAAAATGGTAAATTACTTGGGATTCAATGATGCAAAGAAATGCAAATGGCACCCAGCTCTGGCACGCTATGAGCACCGTGTACAAAACAGAACCGTCATGCCTGGGGACCAGGGACCAAATTCCAACAAATACTGCTTCTCACACAGAATGGTTTTCATATGAATAGTATTTATAGGTAGTTTGACTACGTTTAATTTATCAGTCTGTTTTGCTTAATAGTCACAGTTATATAGGTGTGTTTCATACACAGAATAAAAATTGGCCAATACCAACAGTATTTAGTATGTAAGGTTTCAAATTAATATAAAATTTATAAAAATGTATGTTTTCCTGTGTCAAGTGTATATTTCTCCATTTTGAGAAATTGTGTTAACTTTCTGGTTTAAAACTTGATATTAGTCATTGGCAAATTGATGTCTTAAAATATTTGGGAATCTTAATATTCCTAATTTACAACATATATAAAACTTTATTATATAATTTAGAAAGCTCACCTTTCTGTATATTTTATCTCAGCCTGACTTATTCTTCAACAATTAAAAGAATGCATAGCACATTAATAACTTCCATGAATCCTATGGAGATTCCGATTTTATGGAATTATGATCTTTAGAAACTATGGTTACAAGTAGACTTTTTACAGAAGGACTGTGTTTTGACCACAAGTTTTGGATATGCTCTTTATACTTAGATGGCCTTTCACAACTTATATAACTTCATAGAAAGCCTCCTTCCCTATTGGAAGATATTGTGGTGCCTACATGAGCTAGTTCTGAAAATTACTAAAATGATCTACATAAATTGATCTAGTGGAGAGAAGGAAGCCTATTCCGATTGTTCAGAAGACATTTGATCCTTTTACAGAAAGGATGTTAATATTCTGTAAAAGGATGAAGCATTTTTTGAACAATAGGAATAAATTTTCTGTAGTTTCCTCACAAAATGATGTGACTCACTTAAACTTCTAGTTCTTTTCATGAGCAATGTAAGAAAAAAATTATAACAAATAATTTCTTCCTTGTCATGAGTGGCTATAATGATTTTCCTTTCCCAATTCATTAGGGGGAAAGAGAATCAGCTTGTGTGTCCTCCTACTTGAGTTGAATTCTTAGGGTTAATTATGTTTTGAAATTAAAAAAACATTTTCTTTTTGGAGAGGTTATACCTTATAAGTACTAGGGTTATATAATACTAACCAGAATGAGGAAGGGCTTTAAAAAATAGGACTCAGTTGTACATCTTCTACAAATGTGCAAATAGCAGCCAGATTTTTACTCATGGAAAACTTGCCCGTTTCTCAGGAAGGAGAGAAGGCAGTAGGCCAGATAGGAAGTGGGAGTAAAAGAGGGAGGGAGGTCTGTGATTGTGATGTAAAGAGAATAAATAAATAAATAACAAAAACTATGACAAGTATATTACTTACTTCTGCATTAAAATATAGAGTCATATTTTGTAATATATGTAATATACACGAATATTATAAGTAGACTTACGTTATTTAAATTAGGTTTCTATCACTAAATGAATTTTGATGCCAAGGTTACTGGAAACTTAATTGTTTTCAGGAATCTTAGACTTCATGCTAATATTTGGCATCCACAGACGACTCTCGGATTAAAGACTGACATCATCTTACCCATTCTTATGGGGGCAAAGTAGAATCTCAGGGTTGTTTTGATTTGTATTCCCCTGATAACGACAGATTTTGAACTTTAAGTGCTTCTCTGTTGTGAATTCTTGTTTAGGTCTATACCCCAGTTTTTGATTGGATTGTTTAGTGTGTGTGTGTGTGTGTGTGTGTGTGTGTGTGTGTGTGTGTTTGTGTGTGTGTGTGTGTGTGCGCGCGCGCGCTTAGAGGTTAGCTTTTTGAGTTCTTCATATATTTTGGATTTTAGCACACTATCAGACGTGTGGTTAGGAAAGAATTTTTCCCAATCTGTAAGTTACAGATTTGTCTTATTGACTATGTCTTTTATCTTACAGAAACATTTCAGTTTCATGAGGTCCCATTTATTAATTCTTGGTCTTATAGCCTGAGACACTGGTGTTCTGTTTTGAAAATATCCAGTGTGCCAATGAGTTCAAGGCCATTTCTCACTTTTCTTTTATTAGATTTCGTGTATCTGGTTTTGTGTTGAGGTCCTTGAACCACTTGGACTTGAGCTGTGCAAAATGACAAACACCTAGACAAACACCCATAGAACTCAAAAAGGTTAACAAGCAGAAGGGCCCAAGGGAAGATGTTTCAGACCCACTTGGAAGAAAGAAGAAAATAATCACAGAAGGCAGAGGGAGGGAGGGAAGTTGGTGTAAGACGGCAAAAGGAGGGAAAAGGGAAACATGATTAGGAATGGGTAGGGGACAAGAGAGATGCCCTGAGAGCAAGCAGAATGCATGAAAATATACAACCTGGGGGTGTGGGGTGGGAGCTGGGGAGATCTTCTAGAAAGTACCAGAGACCTGGGAGGTGAGAGATTCTTAGTACTCAAAGGGAAGGACTTTAGGTGAAATATCCAACAGTGGGTTGAAGTAACTCGTAGAGCCCACCTACAGTGGAAAGACAGGGCATCAAGTGGAGGGATGAGTTTGCCATCTCATAGTCAAAAACTCTGAGCCAGAATTGTTGCTGTCTAAAAAAACTGCTGGGACAAAAATGGAGAAGAGACTAAAGAAAGGAGGTCCAGTGATCAGCCCAGCTTGGGATCCATCTCAAAGGAAGGCTCCAAGGACTGACACTATTACTGATGCTATGGTGTGATTACAGATAGGAGCCTAGCATGGCTGTTGTCTGACTTGCACCCACACATTGGACTGAAATCAGGACCCCAGCAGTTGAATTAGGGACAGGCTGGAAGAAGCTAAGGAGAAGGATGACCCTATAAGAAGACCAGAAGTTTCAAATAACCCAGACCCCTGAGATCTATCAGACACTGAGCCACCAACCCAGGCAGTACACAGAAACAGGTTCGAGGCCCAGGACACATATACAGCAGAGGACTGCTCGGTCTGGACTCAGAAGAAGAGGTACCTAACCCTTGAGAGACTTGAGGCCCCAGGGAGTGGGGAGGCCTGGCAGGGGTGGGGAAACCTTTTGGAGACAAGGGGGGGAGGAATGGGATGAGGAACTATAGGAGGGGGCACTGGAAGGGGGCAAGAGTGGACTGTAAAAAAATAAAAGCAACAACAACAACAACAACAACAACAAAGACTGAGAAAGATTGTACCATATGATACAGGGTTCCAGATTCAGGTGCTTTGACTCAAAAATTGATTCTTAACATAATGCTTCATGATATCAAATGATTCTTTTTCTCTGAACAGGATTCTCTATTTATAAAAATTTAAATAAAAAGTCCAGGCATGGTAAGCTAAGTCAGCACACAATGGTACTTGTCACAGGGCAAAGAGAAAATCAACACCTACATACTGTCCTCTGACCTCCACACATGCACCATGGCATACACATATTCACACATATGCACACCGTACACACATTCACTCAAAGTAATATAGATGTAACAATGTTTTATTTTTAAAGATTAGTGTGCTATTTAAGATTTAAAGAACTATAGGCTCGATTGATGTTCATTATGAAACGCTACGCTATCCACTGAATGAATGAATATTAAGACTTGATCCGTGCTAGTGCCTTTTAGTTCATTATAGATGCCATCACGGACAGTGTCCTGCTGAGTTAATATCCCAGTAGAATAGAAGTGGGTATTAAGGAGTGATAAAATGTAAACATGAATTTTGCTAGTTCTGATTAATATCATACTAATTTTCAAAGGTAGCATGATGGGGAATGGTGGGACACTACCGTCTGGTTCAGGGATTAGCAGACTTCTGTGGAGCAAGCTTTTGAGCTTGTATCTGAATGACAAGGAGTCAGTTCTGTATGACTCTAGGTGCAGTGCGTTCCTGAAAGAAAAGGCTGTCAAGTACCAAAGGCCCATGGAAGAATCTAGGCCTAGAGCCCTAGAGTATGGTAGCTAAAGGAAGCATGGAAGGGGATGAAGCAAGAGGGAAACAGGGTCATTCTGGCCTTACCCACACTTAGAAAGGTGGGAACAAGAACCCCTTCTGCCACAATAATGTTTATGTAAGAACTGTGGGTCCCTAGAGATCCATTATTTCTATCTACAAGGGAAGAAACCTCCATTTGGCTTCAAAAATGTTTAAATAAATATGAGATTCAGATACAAAATAAAAGCTTCAGCAAAAGAAAAAATAATCAAGAGCCATACAATATAAAATAAATGCCATTAATTATTAATCGACTGGGTGCTAAAGCAAAATGCCTCCAATGGTCTCTGAGACCACAGTATAGAAACAAGCTATAAATATTTCTATCGGCAGTGTGGTTAGAATCACTCTCTGTCACTAGGTCCTCACGTAGTGTGAGCCATGGGTTAATACAGACCAGTATGAGAAAAAGCAAGATGTTGTAGATGCTGGACAGAAAGATATGAGGTTTGTTTGTTTGGGGTGTGTGTGTGTGTGTGTGTGTGTGTGTGTGTGTGTGTGTGTGTGTTACAAACCAGACTTCAACTTGGAGTCTTTTTCAGATTACCTCCAACGTATTACTTGGGACAGGATTTTTCAATTATTAGAAGCCACTGGCTCAGCCAGACTGGCTGCCAATCATTTTCATGGGTGATTGAATTGCCTTCTCAGACCTGCAATTACAAGCACATATTTCTGGGCCTTGCTTTTTTTTTCCTTCCTTCCCTTTTTCCTTCCTTCCTTCCTTCCTTCCTTCCTCCTTTCTTACTTTCCTCCTTCCTTCCTTTCTTTGTTTTTCTTTCTTTCTTTTTCTTTCTTTCTTTCTTTCTTTCTTTTCTTTCTTTCTTTCTTTCTTTCTTTCTTTCTTTTCTTTCTTTCTTTCTTTCCTTTTAAGCTGAATTCTAAAGATACAAACTCAGAACCTTGATCTTACATTGCAAGCACCTTACCAACTGAGCCATCTCAGTAGTCCAAAGTTGAGGATTTATTTCTTCTTTCATTTTATATTAGTTCTTTGATAATTTTTATACTGTTCTTTTATAATAGTTACACAATGACTCCTCCCAGATCCATCCCTCCTTCCTTACCTGAACAACCTTGTATTGTTTTTCCTTTTCACAAAGCCCAACAGGTCCAGTCTGTGAGACCCATATAATCCTGGATGAGGGGCTTCCCAGTGAATAGTCAATTTATTAGGGACAATATACTTAAAGGAGACTGACCCTTCACTCTAATGACAGTTGCTGAATGCCAACAGCTCCTCATCTAGGGGGATCAGGACTTTGAGAAACCATTAAAATAAACTTAATGTGGAAAATTTTTCTCTTACATTAACAATGGAAAGCTGATAATTCTTTTAAGCATTATCTGTTACTAGGACCCATGGGACGCTCACCATCACTTCACCCATGCAAGGCCGACTTTAAAAGTCAAAAACTCACATGATTACCTATGCTTACTAAATTCTAATTTTCTTAGGGTCACATAGATAATGACTTTCCAAACCAGCAAATCCGAACCCATTTCTATTCTGATATGAATTCTAAAGAGTTGTCCTATACAAAGGATTCTTCCTAAGAATTTCTGGTTTTATTAAATTAAAATCAAATTAAAGAATTTTCACCCTAAATGTAATCATTGTAAATGTAGTCAACAATCAGCTTAAACCTTAGGTGTCAAAGCATATAAACTGTAAGGTGATGGGGTTAAAACATCTGAAGTACATTTTATATGCTTAGATACTTAACTGTAAGTAAAGGAAAATCATAGCTCTGTTGTACATATTAGAATAGCAATGGGTGGTGCTGTCATATGTCTTTGCTTAGCATAAGAAAATAATGCCTTTTATCTAAAAACAAATAGCAGTTCCATACTCCTGTCTGCATTCAATAGGATAGAGACACCCAAATGACATTTTATGCTTTAGCAATAAAAAAAAAATGTCAGTATCCTGACCACCTAAGACCATAAATAGCACAGTTTGCTCAGTCTCCTGTAAGACATTCTCAGAGCTCAGACACAAATCCATTAAGGACAAGTCTCAACTTGATTTATGTATGGTTAGGAAGACACACAAGTCCTTGGGTTGTCCTCTCTGTAGAGCATCAAAGAGGGCGGAAAGTAGCTCCATGCTGCACCTTCAAGGTCCTTCCTTCTGCTGTTTTCCAAGTTTGTTTTTCCCTCACTGTCCAAGGAGAAAGTTTGGAAGAGAATGTGTATAATGAGAATTCAGAAGATCCAACGGTCTACTGTGAGGCAAGAATTCATTTTGCAACTTGACCTGAAGATCCATTTTGCTTGTCAAGACCTTTATGGGTGTTCTTATTTTAAATTAAAAAGGTCAAATATACAAAAAAGTACCATACAACAAAAAGAAAAGCTGTTAATTGATTCTTGGAAACAGAATAACTCCCTATTCACCTTTAAGCCACAGATGGAAACAAAAATATTTTTTCTCAAGCAGTTTTCTTATGAAAATTTGTAAGACTGGAAAGGTTAACCTATAGTTAGAGAAAAATTCCATGGTATTTTCAGAAGAGAAGAAAATAAAATGTTTCAGGTTATGGGTCTATCCCAAACAGTTCAAAGTATGTCCTCAGAATGTCCCACTAGTGGTGAAAATCGTGTGGTCATCATGAGGACAGACAGAAAAACTTCTGGGACTGTGATGTCCCAAGTTACCAACCCCTCAGACTACCTCATTTTAAACAAGAGAGAGAAACCGAAACCGTATGTTTCCCTGAAGGGCACAAAGCCAGTAAAGGCAGATTTGTCATGCCACGTTTAGTCCACTTTACCCAAAAGCATCAGTGAAAAGAAACTAGTCATCTTTTCTGTCCCTGTTGAAGTTGCCTCATGAACCATTAAACACACAGATCTTAAGAAATACTGTACAGACATCATTGTCAAAGAAAGACAAAGCTTTAATAAGACCCACAGGCTTCTAAAATGTACAAAACTCTAAGACAGTTCCTAGAAACCCAGTTAATATTCGGTCCACAGTGACCCGAGGAAAACCAATGAATCCATAAGCACAGGAGCAGATTTCTCTTTGACTTGCTAGCAGCCATCAGTCATTCAATTTACACACTCTCTAGACTTTTGCTTTCTCATATGTAAAATAGGTTTACAGTTCAAGCCTTTGAAATGCATTTCCCCTGTATGAGAATTTTGAATTAAGTTAGAATTTATGTTTATTCTACATTGTGCAAATATAGGTGAGAGAATTTTAAATCCTCATAACATTTGCTCCATTTCTAACTCTTTTAGCATAGGGGTGGAATATTTTTTATTTACTCTAAAAATCTTAGAAATAATTCACCATGTAGCAACAATATCATGAGCTTTCATATCAATAAATATTTACTGCTCAGTTTTTTTTTCTTTTTTTTTTTTTTTTTTTTTTTTTTTTTGTGGTTCTAGGTTCTGGGGATGCAAGCGTACTTATTTACTTCCCCTGATTGTATGGATACCATGCTGTGCTCCAATTGTTACAGAAAGTGATCATCATAAAACAATGCAATGAATATAACAATACATGCAATTATTATGCAAAACGTTAATCAGAT